>NW_022601405.1:323543-342770 GCF_009176505.1 Sitodiplosis mosellana | reverse complement strand
TTCACAGTAAACTTTTGTTAGTTCGAAGCTAGAAAAATGCTGAGTCGAAGTTCTATCACACTGCTGCTCATTGGCTTGGCGGTATGCGAGGTGAGTCGACAATTTCAGTCATCTTTTTTCTCTTGCAAATTTTGGATCGAATTTCTTGCATTTGATTCTTTCAGTCGAAAATTTAAGATACATTTTTCTCAACTAATTTCGTTGGAAAAATCTTCCATTCCAAGAACGATGTCCATCGGAAACTTTTATTCGAACGAAAAATAGTTGAGAACAATTCCAACTTCATCCATTTTTCCCATTCCAATTGTATCACTTTGTTCTATTTCCACAGTTCTTAATCGGCGATGTGGGTGGAGCACCATCCGGAAGGGACGGTAAGATTGAAGTTTCATTTATTTATACAGTTTTCACTCTCATCACACAAAGTACCATTTGATGTATGGAGATATGAAATAAATACACACTTGCTTCAATCCAATACGGTGATGCCGTACATCAGATGTCACATACGCAACGAATGTATAATATTATTGCCTCATATACAGGATGCTATAGAATATATTCTATGCATTTCCCCATCATTTTCGACAAAAAAATGCATTTTCGTTCGATTCACTTCACTGATCTATAATTTTTTCAACCTATAGTACACGCAAGAGACGAACAAGGAAATACAGCTCTGCATTTTGCTGCTGATACTGGTAATTTTGGACATTTATGTTTTAGAAGAATGTCTTGTTCAATCCGTTTTATTAATCTTTATTATTTTTTAGGTAATTTGAAGGAAGCAAAAAAGCTCATCGCTGAAGGAGCCATTTTTGATAGTGAAAATAATATGAAATCGACACCTCTTCATATAGCTGCTTTTAAAGGTAATTTTGAATATTTCGCTATTATTATCATGATTAAAATACATTGTAATAAGCTATGAGACTGTGTGCGTGTGTTGACTGAATTTTCTTTTCGAATAACAGTAGGCACATTTTTAACTGATAATCCATATTTAAAAATTAAATATGATAAATTTATGGCGAATCTTCGGGCATACTATTCCCATTTTCAGTAGCAAATGTACTGTGGTTCGAAAAAAGAATTCAGACAAACACACAATTTCGTAGCACAATGTAATGGTTTGAAAAATTGAAAAAAGAAACGAAGGCACTGTTCGCAGAGCGTTAACCACTTCGTTGCTTGTGTAAAAATAATAGATTGATTTGATCTTATTCATCGATTTGAAATATTTTTCAGGGCACAAAGATATTGCTAAACTTCTCATCGGCAAAGGGGCCAAACTTGATAGTAAAAATAATTTGGGAAATACACCTCTTCATTATGCTGCTGAGTATGGTAATGTTGAATACGTGTTTTCCCTAAATAGGAAATTAGCTGGATATTTTTCATCAATTTAAACTAATTTTCAGGTTACAAAAGTATCGCTAAGCTTCTCATCGATAAAGGAGCCAATACTGGTATTAAAAATAATGCGAATCGTGTACCTCTTCAATATGCTGCTCAGAATGGTAGGGCCAATGACTAAATAAGAAATCGCTTTGATCTTTTCCATTGATCTGTGTTATTATTACTCAGGCAACGATGATGTCGTCAAACTTTTTGTCGGTAAAGGAAAGAAAATTAATATGGAAGAGCAATTGGAATAGATTCAATATGCTGCCAACAATGGTAATGTTGTGCATTTATTTTTACTCAATAGGAAATTGGTTTAATTTTTTTGATCGATGTGTATTTTTCAGGTGGCGAATAGCTGAATAATCGGATGATTTCTTTCAGTTCCCGTATTCAATTGTAGTGCCATATTTTAAATAAATTGCCATAAATTCAACCATGCCGATGTTGTTACTTTGTTGGAACATCGGTTTTCAGGAAAAAAACAGCTCAAAATTTTTCAATTGTTCATGGTATTGAATGGTTTTCTCCTGGATTTGTGCAACCCCAAACCCCAAACGTGCTGAATATGAAACGCGATCTGAATGAGTGATATCTCGTAGGTAACCATCGAGAGACATCACATCCAAATCGAATATTTGTTGAAGAAATCCAGCGGAAGAATGTTCTACCCGAAACCTAAGCCACAAGCGGTCCACATTAAAAATCCAATTAGTTCTTTTGACAGAATGTAAATAAATTGTTCCGAGTAAATCGTAAGAATTAATCCAAATTTCAATCTGGTTTGAACCGTGTTAGTGAATCCTGATCACTTTCAAGTGGAAACGTGCAATAAATATTCCATTTTTGAGCTGATATTTTCTTTTTCAATTTTTGTTTTGTACCAACTTTTATACTACACTTTGATCTTAGCCTTTAGGCCGAGAAGCGATGAAAATAAGAATTCGGTTCACTCTAGACTACGCGGTAAAAACAATGAAATGAACGGAGTATTCAAGGATTGAAAACAAATCGAGACTTCTACTGAAATTTTCAAAGTTCATCATTTATTTCATGTGTACGCTTATGGACTATTATAGTATTCTTATCATATTTGATACATTCAAATTCTTTTCTCATTTGCGAGTGGCTCGACATAAGTCATCAGTATAAAGATACCAATAATGTTGGTCCAAATTCTAATCTCCTCTTCTGGCATTTTTCTACGCTTTCCAAACAGGTATTTAACTTATTCTTCAACAAAACCATTGTGAAAAATAGCGATGCAAACCAGTCAATCCGATTTATATTGTACAATTGGAGGCGTGTTACCGTCATGTTATTGATGTGCAATTATTGCACTTCAAAAACGATCAAAGAGTTTGTTGTTTTCATTCTGTTGTTTACATTCAGTTTTTTATGTCGTTAATAGTGACGATAATATCTAATTTCAAACTCAAGTAGTGATTAATTGGAATGAAATTAGAGCACGAAGTTTTTTTTTGAAGGTCATGCATGATGTTACATAAAATCAAATTGGCATTTGAAGATTGGAGATACGGTCATGGAGCACGTTCTTTTTAAAGTTAACATGCATACCCCATATGTTTACATTTCGAGACGAGTGCAAAGTAATTTTTTTTATCTCTGGAAAATAGAAAAAATTCTTTTTGATAAATAAAAGGTGATCTTGCTTAAATTGTAAATTCTTTCACTTAATTAACGATTTGTGTTTTGTTGTTTCTTGAATTTGGTTACATTTTCTCAATTCACAATCAAATTTTCTTATATTTTCGTAAAGTACTGACTAACGACAACACAATGTAAACAACAAACTCTTTGATCGTTTTTGAAGTGCAATAATTGCACATCAATCACATGACGGTAACACGCCTCCAATTGTACAATATAAATCGGATTGACTGGTTTATTGCATCGCTATTTTTCACAATGGTTTTGTTGAAGAATAAGTTAAATACCTGTTTGGAAAGCGTAGAAAAATGCCAGAAGGGGAGATTAGAATTTGGACCAACATTGTTGGTATCTTTATACTTATGACTTATGTCAAGTGGCATAACTCATCCTATAAGCTCCATTCTAATACGCAATGTCAACCATTCTTATGGCTAGTTTTAATGTTATATTTTCAAAGCAGTAAACGAATACCTAGACCTGAGCATAGTTGAAGATGATTGAATTCGATCAAATACATACTAATAAATCCAAAACGATTTGTCTGCGCACAAAAATTTTCCACCTGTAAAATTGATTAAAGTGTTTCATTTTGGAATAGAAATGTTTCCATCGTATCTTTTTCTATAATTTTTGTGCAAAATTTTTAACCAGCTAAAAATATGAATTTATCAATTAATTTATTTACGTCAACGTCAGCTATTCATATGGTTCGTCATAGAAATCAAGGCCAATTTGTTCGATAAGTTGACGAGCTTACTGATTGATTTTCAAGTGGTGTAAGCACCTCAAGCTGGCTACTTATACGCACTGATATATAGATCGCTTTAGAATAAATTTATGGCCCAAGTCAAGAGATTACCTTGCAATTCGTGATTGCAAAAAATGGAACTTTTATTTCAGTTAGTCGTGTGGTTTTACTCGCTATCAGAACGGTTAATGTGACGTATTATTCACGATGTATTCACGGGATATATTTACGGTTAAGAGCTACTCTACGAACGAGCAATGCACACAAATTACTCTTGATCGGTTTATTGTCTTGATAAACTATTCATACTCAATGAAATTGCATTTAATTGATTGTTTCTTTATTAAATATTGATTATTTCGAGAGAAAAAAAAGAAGAAGAAAATGATGTGCAATTTGTCTTCAATTGAAGATGATTTTATGGAAATGGGCGACGAAAGTCTGTAGATAGTCTTATCTTTATGTGGCATATTAAAGTAGATGCATCTATCGAAGACAAAAACAATCGCTTTATGACCTTTTCCAGAAGCACTCTTGCCCACTATAAATATAGGTGTAATGTCGTTTGTTTGAATCCAGTTACCTCTAGATATCAATCGATTAGTTTCAGGAAAGACTTCTGTGACAGTCTTGAATAGAGATAATTTTTCCGCGTTAAAATTCGTTTCAAATTCAGTATTCCAAAACTTGAAAAATAATTTTTCAAACTCGATAAGTGAGTGCATCAAATAGAATGGTGAAAAAGTTGGCGATATTTATGTTGGCGATCTGTTCGATTGCTGGCAATGTGTTGGCCGAAGACGATTGGTGGGAATATGGTCATTTCTATCAAATTTATCCGCGTTCATTCCAAGACAGTGACGGCGATGGAGTCGGCGATATCAATGGAATCACCGCGCGTTTGGATTATCTCAAATCGATTGGCGTTACTGGCACATGGCTTTCTCCAATCTTCCAAAGTCCAATGAAAGATTTCGGCTATGACATCTCCGATTTTCGAGCGATTCAACCCGAATACGGAACAATGGAAGATTTTGAGCGTTTAGTTGCCCGCGCCAAAGAGCTCGACATTAAATTAGTGTTGGACTTTGTGCCCAATCATAGCTCTGATCAGCATGAATGGTTCAAAAAGGCACTGAACAAAAGCGATCCAGAACATGCAAAATATAAGGAATATTACATTTGGCACGAGGGTAAATTGCTAGAGAATGGAACCAGAGTACCACCCAGTAACTGGCTTAGTATTTTCCGTGGCAGCGCTTGGCAGTGGGTTGACGATTTGCAAGCCTATTATTTGCATCAATTCTTAGAAGAACAGCCCGATTTGGTAAGGAAATATCATTGCAGAAGTTGAAATATCAACAAGTAAACGATGTTCATGGAATAATGTTTATTTTGTTTTCACTTTTGCAACCAAAGAACTTTAGAAACCAAGAACTCGTCGACGAAATGAAAGAGGTTTTGCGATTCTGGTTAAGAAAAGGAGTCGATGGATTCAGAATCGATGCTGTACCATTCATTTTTGAATCGAAACAAAACGCTGAAGGTTATTATGATGATGAACCCAAGAGTGGTATGTAATGAAAAATAAAGTTAATTTGAACAACTGAACTAAAACGTCGTATACATTTATTTATTTTATAGGTATCTGTGAAGATGACCCAGAAGCTTCGTGCAGTCTTAAACATACGGAAACTAAAGATTTGGACGAAACTTATGACATGATCTATCAATGGCGACGTGTTGTGGACGAAAAGGAATTCTCCAATTATACTAGGTTAGTTGGAACGGGCTCTCTTTTAAAGGGAAATCATGACGTTTGGTGTTAAGGGACAAGTTATACTCATACGATGCCTATTGTGACACAATGTGATACAAAACTTGAAATTCCCTGAAGTAGATGAACTTTTGTTCGGAATTTAAGCTCTTTCGTACCTTTTTGTGTGCTTTTCTATTCTCTGTCACTGAATAATTCTTACTCGTATTCTAATTCTGCTTTTCCATTTTTTTCTCTTTCAACAAAAGACTTTTGATGACAGAGGGATATACAGATTTGCCATTAGTAATGAGATACTTTGGTAAAATCGAAAATGGATCAATTGTTGACGACCAATACGGAGCTCAAATGCCATTCAATTTCCTATTGCTAAGGTGAGATAGTGCATAATACCTTTTTATGTTTTGACCGCCAACTTGAGACAAATTTTTCAATATTCATCAATATCAAATGCTTTCTTTTTTTTAGCAACACATGGAGCGGAACTGGCACATGGGGTTACAAATTCCAAATTGATGATTGGTTCAATGCCTTGCCAAAAGGCAACAAAATTCAAGCAAACTGGGTGGTTAGTATGCTGGCTTCATTTTTTTTTCTTTTTTTTTTGAAATTCTTCAATTTTTCCTCAAATTGCTCCCTTTTTCTTTCTCTTTTCCTCTCCTCTCTTAATTTTTCTTCCAAATTTCTTCAATTTCACCAATTCCTTATAGAAAAAAATTATTTTCATTATTTTCAATTTTTTTCCTGAAAGTTTCAAATTCAATGAATTCAAAGCTTTGCCTCAATTCATATGAAACATTATTTTTTAACATAATGAACATTCTCATTGAATTTTTGCAGATGGGAAATCATGACAACGGAAGAATTGCATCAAAGTACAATCCATCACGAGTTGATTTGTTCAACATTTTGCTGAAAACGTTGCCTGGAATCGCAGTCACTTACTACGTGAGTGGATTTTTTATCATTCTTTTTTCTGTCGGATATTTTGAACAGTCTGGATATGTTTTTGACCATTCGGTGCAGTTTCGAGCTTTTACTCTTTAGTCTTGACTCAAGACTCTTGAGTTATCATGAATTTTGTTTCCGGAATACATCACGTGATCAAAAAAAGATTGGAAAAATCTATTTGAATATCTGGTTTTCGAAATTTTGCTACTAGCCAGGCTGCCACTCTCACCAAATTTCTCAATTTTCATTTTCGAATGAAAATCCGATGAATTCAAAATCCTAAATCTTTTTTCCAGGGTGAAGAAATTGGAATGACAAACGTTTTTATAACATGGGAAGAAACCGTCGATCCACAAGCATGTCGTACCGATCCGGAGCGCTACATTTATTTCACACGTGATCCCGAACGTTCCCCATTCCAGTGGGACGATACCAAAAATTCTGGCTTCAGTACAGCCAACAAAACTTGGTTGCCAGTCGCTTCGAATTATACCAAATGTAACGTTGCGTTGCAAACCAAAGCGAAACGCAGCCACTTGAATGTATTCCGTCAAATAATGGCGTTGAGGTTTGTGTTTATTGCAGTGAATACATACAGCCAACATAATATCTGTTTCTAAGCGTTATCTCCTAATTAGCTGCAGCTATTTCAAATTTGTGACTCATTTCCCAAGAAAAATTTGTAGCCTCTTTGAATTTGTGACAGATTTTCTATGGAAAGCATTGAAATACTTGCCACAAATTCAAAGAGGCTACGAATTTTTCTTGAAAAATGAGTCACAAATTCGAAATAGCTGAGGCCAATAAGGATATAACGCCTAGAAACAGATATTATGTTAGTTGTATGTATTCAATGGCTTTATTGTAATCAATTCACTACAAATAATGGTTCTCAGCCAAATTTCATCGTCCGTAAACAAATTTCATCGTTTTTTCCAGACGAAATCCAACGATGAAATACGGGGCATTGAAACTGAGCATTGTCGATGAAGAGTTATTCGTGTACCAACGAGTGATCGAAGATCAACCAGATGCCGATATTGTTGTGGTTGTCTTGAATTTGGGCCTCAACAAGAAGAACGTTAATTTGAATGACCATCTCGACAATTTGCCATCAAAATTGGAAGTAGTCACTGCTTCAGTTCATGCAACATCGAATATACTTCCTCACCCAATTCTTCCAGGGTAAGCGATTTTTTTCTGAAGAAACATTTTAAAAGGGAAACTCAACATTTATTTTCCGTCGAAATTATTTTCTTTATTTCAATTACATTATTTTCTTTTCATTTTACAGAAGAAAAGTTGATTCGAGCAAAGTCTTCGTGTCACCTGAAGCCGCTATTGTGTTCATTGGAAGGAAGTGAAGTAATTTGCTGCGATTGCATAAATGTTTTTGAAAATTCTGTTAAGATTCATTGAACACGAAGAGAAATCACGATATTAAGCGCTATGATAATAATATGCCGATGTTAAAAGATCGATGTTCAAATAAATCAAATTGAAAACATATTTTGATCGTTCTTCGATATTTCAATCGATGACAGTAAGAAATGTAGTGCCTTTTTTATGTCTTTATAATAGAATAAGAGCTCTTCTGAAGGAATCGTTCGATTTTAATAACCTTAGCTATCCACCATACAGCCGATCGCTCGCAAATTTGAAAAAAACACACATACTTTATTACTGATCCAAAAGGTGAGTCGATCGAACGACTTTATAGACATAAATGATGCTCATTATGGAATCGTTAGCTTTTCTCCGGAAGAACATTTTTTATTCTGGATGTTACCGCTCCAGGGCTTTCTTGGTTCCCGCATTTCATTTTTGTAAAGGACTTATCGACAATTGTATGCTCTCTTGCTCTCCAAAATGTCTTAGACCGAGTTCACTTGAAGAATAATTTATCATCTATCCAAGATCAATATATAATATAGTTCAACTAGAAATGGCATGTTGTACTCAAGCCACAAACGGTTGAAAAAAAAACTGCTCGAAACATTCGATGATTCAAGGAGTTGGTTTGGAGATGTCAATGGCTGTCTTCATGTTGTTCCGGCAATTGATTTATGATCTTTCTAATCAGAAGGTAATAAATTACTATGGGCAATGCCCCCAGTGTTTTACAAACAGCAATTTTATTTTGATCCAATGACAAAATGGTTTGTCACTATGTGAATGCGACGAATAATTGTTTATGGTTCTAAAAACAAACATGTAAAAATCAAAATTGAGCCTTTTAAATTTGCTTCATCGGCGACCAGGAAATGTGTTGCCCTTTGTGATGTTATCAATTTGCTGCAGAACTGTGCTATTATTAATCCTTCTATTTTTTCATGTTCTCAAGGTACAACGTATTGAACACAGTTCAATGAACAGGTAAACAATCGACTCGAAAAAAGTTTTTTTTCTTTTTGTAATCAAGATGTTGTCATTGCATTTACTAATTGAATGCAATAAATCGCATGACACGACGTTTAATAATAACGATAAAAGTATTATCTTCAAGGTTGACCCATCTATCAAATCGATTAATAATTGCCGCTTTGTTTCAATTGCTGCATTTTTTCAACTGCAGTATTCAATATAAATACCAGAACCATGTTTTTCTCATCAATGCAGTCACAAGCGAGGCTTTGGTGTGAAAATAACATAGCATTAGTTGAAAAGTTAAAACGGTTTTTAAATTACACAGTTAGTTCTAATGAAAAAAAATTTTTTTTTTCGTAAAACATCAAAATTCATCTAAATGAAACTTCTATTCACATTCATCGTGTTGGCGATATGTTCAGTTTCGGGTCGTATTCTAAAAATGGTTGATGATTGGTGGGAGTATGGCCATTTCTATCAGATTTATCCACGTTCGTTTAAGGATGGCAATGGTGATGGTACTGGTGATTTGAAGGGAATCATCGAAAATCTTTCATACCTAAAAACTATTGACGTGACTGGAGTGTGGTTGTCGCCAATTTTTAAATCACCAATGAAAGATACCGGCTATGACATTTCCGATTTTCGTAATATTGACCCAATATTCGGCACACTTGACGACTTTGAACATCTAATGGCTCGTTCAAGGGAATTGGACATCAAGATTATTTTGGATTTCGTACCAAATCACAGCTCTGATCAACATGAATGGTTTAAGAAGTCATGCAATCCAAACGATCCAGATTTTGAAAAATACAAGGATTTCTATGTGTGGAATAATGGAAAGCTGCTGCCAGATGGCACAAGATCACCACCAAGCAATTGGCTCAGCGTATTTACCGGAAGTGCCTGGACATGGGTTGAATCAAGACAACAGTATTACTATCATCAGTTCTTGCCAGCACAACCAGATTTGGTAAGAGAATAGCAACAATTTTAAATAATAATGAGATCGACTCACTGAGTGAGATGGTAATTAATAATTTGTTTCTACTTTTTCCAACCGCAGAACTTCCGAAACCCAGCCGTTCACGAAGAAATGAAAGAAATTTTGCGTTATTGGCTGAGAAAAGGAGTCAGCGGCTTTCGCATTGATGCCGTACCACATTTGTATGAATCAGAGGAAAATGCCGATGGCGTTTATGATGATGAACCGTTGAGTGGCGCTGACCGCTGTGAACCCGATGAATATTGCTATCTCAATCACATTCACACCCATGACTTGAACGAAACATTTGATCTGGTGTATGAATGGAGACGAGTTCTGGACGAAGATGAATTTTCCAATCAAACACGGTAAGTACTACTTACCTACTTATTTACAAAGTAGTGACAATGACGCAATTCTTGTCAATTGATGGTATACAATTAGTTTAATAAAGAGCTAGGGCGATTTTTGTTTCTTCCAAGAGTTTTATTTACGATACTGCATTTGTCTTTGTTGATAAACGATAATGATTTTACATAAAATTTGTATCAAATGGAAAAATTTCTTTAATCCGAATCAAAAAAAATTCATAAAAATGTTTCTAGAATCTTGATGGCCGAAGCATACTCACCATTGGAGCTTGCTTTGAGATATTATGGGCGAGTCGAAAACGGAGAAATCGTTGAATATGGAGCTCAAATGCCATTCAATTTCGAGTAAGTTATTTATTAGTTGGATCTTTCAGCTATTTTTCAAGTTTTCTTAATGATTTTTATTGCCCTTTAGGTTGATGTCAAACACGTGGATGGAAACCGGAAGCTATGGATACATAAAATATATTGAAACTTGGCTTTTGAATCTACCAAAAGGAAATGGAATTCATGCCAATTGGGTGGTAAGTGCGTTTTTCAGTTCTAGGGCCAATTTCAATCATTTTTTTCATCAGCAACATGATTTCAATCGAACATGGGCACATGAAGGTGTTTGTATATTTTTGCTCCTGCAGCAAAAATTCTCTCCCTCTATGTTTTTCTTTCTGACCAGAGAAAAGTGGTCAAACTCCTCAATTTTCCTGACCCAAATAAATTCACTATCTCTACACATGTCGAACTATATTCATATTCCCCGAAAGTAATGCTGCGCCTAAAAATAGTTGCACCAATATTTCGGTGCTTATCTATATATACCGACTGCTTTAAAAGAGTAAACCTAAATTTCTTTCGCTCTCCTAGTCATTCGTACATATGCACAAACTGAACACAAGCGCGCGGTCGCTGTATTGCCTACAAGTTTGTCCGTGCCTTTACTCATTTGTGGGTGCGGTTTGTGAACCGCAGTTTTCGGCTTATTCCTGTGGGTAGTATGTGTATGTTTACGAACGAGTGGAAGAGGGAAAGAAATTTGATTACTTTTTTGTATACTGGGTATAAAGCTAACCGTCAAAATAATCGAATACGACTTTTTTAGGTGCAGAACTACTTTACGGCATAAAATAACTCATTTTCAATCCATCACCCTCATATCCGTAATGAAAATATTCATCAAATATCATATTCTAGCTTGGAAACCACGACGGTAGTCGACTTGCAACGAGATATAAGCCTTCACGAACTGATCTGTTCAACATTTTGCTGAAGACATTGCCTGGTATTACGGTCACATACTATGTAAGTGTAATGTGAACAACGTTCACTGAACATTTTTCTTCACTCTAAGATTTTTCTAACGAAAATCCGTTTCGGCCAAAAGGGTGAAGAGATCGGAATGACGGATGTGCTCATTCCGTCGGGTGACAAGCGTGAGGTGGCCCGTACGCCAATGCAATGGGACAGCAGTCAAAATGCTGGCTTCAGTTCGGCTTCACTAACTTGGCTTCCAGTTGCCGACAATTTCACCGAGTGTAACGTTGAGTTGCAGAGGAACTTGGATCGTAGCTTTTTGAAAAATGTTATTGAATTGGGAAAACTCAGAAGGACGAAAACTTTGAAGTATGGCGGGCTACAGCTTGCAGCTGTCGATGAAGATGTACTCGTGTACAAAAGACAAATTGCAGGTGACGCTACCGCTGATGTGATCGCTGTTGTATTGAACTTGGGAACAATTGATAAATATTTTGATTTGACATATTATCTTAGTGCATTGCCTGAGAAAATGACAGTGTCCGTTGTTTCAATCCACTCTACAACTATCAATCCTGGGTAACATTTTAAACCAAATTCAAATGTTGCATCAATTTTTTTTTTCAATTTCATGCACAAAAAAAACTGTTCAACGTTTTCATTTTCTTACAGCGATTCTGTGGAAACCAACAACCTCAAAGTACCATCGGAAGTCGGCATTGTTCTCGTTGGACAAAACAATTCAAGATATTTTATGTAAAACTTTCAAATGGCAGAATCTTAATTTTTATATTCGAATATAAGCAAATAAAGAAATTCAATAAGTTTCTAAGGAAAATCTTTTTTTTTATATTAAAGAGTGCTCTGGCTTTTCTTCATTGTATGATCGACTCTATCCCATTTTCACTTCGATTGAATTTCATATGAGTGGTTGACATTCACTGACTAATAATCACTGATTATTAATCATTCAAATTGTGTTGTTGATAATAATAAGAAAATGGGAACACAGAAGTAGTGTTTGAACTAAAGCGCAACATGAAATTTGTTTCTTAAGAACATAACATGAATCGTCGCTTCAATAGAAACCCACCATGATGAAATGGAAAAGATAAAAGATAACGAAATTTGGGTAGTTTGGAGCGAAAATGTAATAAATAAAATGTAATAATAAAATTTTTCCACGCAACTTTTCTGTATTACATTTTCGCTTCAAACTACTCATTTTATCTTCAACATGATTATAGAAATGGTCAAGTCTTAAATCTTTGCTGAACACACTAACTCATTTCTCTTATCATTTTTACGAAAAACACAACATTCCCACATTCAAAATTTACATTTCATTATGAGTGAATTTCTATTGAAGCGATGATTCATGTTGCGTTTTTAGGAAATACATTTCATGTTGTGCTTCATTTCAGACACTTCTCTATTGTCATTTTTTATTGGATTTTAAGTGGAAAACAGATGACTAATAAGCGACTTTAGTTAACTGAGCAGAATTTTTGTATGAAAAATTTTCGCTTAATTTGGGGCGTTTAACTGTAGTCAACTTTTGATTGCAATTAACAATGATCATAGTTTTTGTACTGGATAATCACTTTTAGCCATTCGACTATGTCACAAAATAATCGATTAATTGTACAGTCGAAACATTTCCATTAACAGTGCGGTCACATACTACGCAAGTCAACAGAAGTGACTGCTTCAACTCATGCAATAAGAACTCTCTTGCCGATTGCTCTATTGAGCGATTTTTTCTAAGACAAAGTCTTTTTTTCAGAATTGCATGATTAATCCAACAAAAAGATCGACACACCACCTCAAGCCACTACTTTATTCATTGAAAGAGTATCAGAGTCGCATTATCCAATAAATTTTCCCGGCACTAAGACAGTAAATTGGTGAAAAGAATTCAAATGAAAACGCAAATGTGTGGATGTGGAAGCGAATTTCAAAGCACTGAGAAATGAAAATGAATAAAAAGTGCCATGGCAGATTGATCCACTCACAATCCAAATGAATCGAAAACTAAACGAGTCAAATTAGAAAAACATAAACATCGTCTAAAACATTGATCGTTTTAAAAAAAATTTCAAAAAATGTGTGGAATGATTCTTTGTTTTTTTTTTGGACTTCTTTTTTTTGAAACTAATCGCAGATAGCAAAATTTCATTGTTCAATATTATCTGCCATTTTGCAAAGTGTTAGTAATTCGTTTCGAGTTATTTTGTACCAAGGTGACTTGAATTTGACCCAACGAATAAAATTGTGCGTCACAAATTGTGTAATGGGCCAACAAAAAAAATTTCGCGATAGAGAAAGGAGTCATAAAAAGTTTTTATTCGCGGGAAAGTAAACTGTTTGCACATCACACACAAGCAGTCAAATTGTTCTGAAATAAAAAGAATTACATTGGTAATCCCGAACTTTTCCGTAGCGTTGGCCTGCGTTGTCCGTATGAACTTTTGGTTATTTTTTGTGAATTTTCTTGAGATGAAGGCAGTGAAAATATAATAATGAAAATAAAGTGAAAAATCGGTGACTTTAACTAAAACTTCAACAATTTTGTATGAGAGGTACCCGTAAACCGATTCTTATTGGCTTTAAACTTTCTGTGGTTACATTTTTCGTAGAAAAACTATGATTCTGAAAGTTTCATGTTGATCGCATTTGCAGAAGTTTGGTTTTTGGCCCTCAATTTTTTCCAAGAAAATTTCGACAAAAATTGAGGACTAAAAATCAAACTTCTGCAAATGCGATCAACATGAAACTTTCAGAATCTTATTTTTTCTCCAAAAAATGAAACTTCAGAAAGTTTGAAGCCAATCAGAATCGATTGACGGGTACCTCCCATACAAAATTGTCCAAAAATCGGTAATTTTAGTCAAAATTTCAAAAAATTTGTATGGGAGGTACCCGTAAATCGATTCCGATTGGTTTCAAACTTTCAGAATCTTATTTTTCTCCCAAAAAATGAATTCTCAGAAAGTTTGAAGCCAATCGGAGTCGATTTACAGGTACCTCCCATACAAAAGTGTCAATTTTTTGAGGTTTTTCTTAGGGCAAGTACCCCGAAATCAAATCGAAAATGGCTCATCTTCGAACTTAAACTAAGTTTTTTGAATACAAAACTTTTGGCATTTCCAGATTTTGATTATCTCAATTATTTTTTGAGTTATCGTGTTAACACGTACTGCGATAAAAGCCTATATAAACAATGTTATTATATTTGACAATATTCGACTCGATGTCAATGACGATGTGGCAGCGCCACCTATAGAGATTCCTTATTGAAATAAGTGGAACTATTGAGTGCGTACACCATATCGCACGTAAATTTTCAACATGGCAGCGCCCATAGAATTGAAAAGTTAACCGATTTCGTAGTCACAAATTATCGCTGTACGTGTTAACAAACACCAACGACGACAACGACGACAACGACAACGACGGCACACGAACGGAAAAGTATCTCAAAAAGTGGTTTTCTACGCGTTTCATGAGTTTTTATGATGATCTAAGCTAATTTTGCGAGAAAAAAAATTCGGGACCAATTCCTATACTTTCCCTTGACACGTTGTGTACGGAAAAGTAAAAGTGGGCAACGGTATTTTATATTGTTCATTATCTTCAAAATTGAGAGCACAAAGCTCTCAGTGTAAGACTCTTACCTGAAATAGCACATCACTTGAAAGGAAAATTTGAGGAATTCGTCTGCGTTGCAATTTTGATTGTCTAAATTTTTAGACAATTTTTTTTTATTTTAATCAAAATACCGGGAATTTTATCGCGCGATTTTGTCTGTAATAATGAATGGATGGCATTTTTTTTTTCAGATGGAATACTTCAAATCGTATGGCAATGAGTTGCAACTTGTGGTGGTAAACACGTGTGTCAGTTTTATATCAATTGATTTTTTGTTGATTAAAATACCCAATTATTGATTCAAACATTGTTGTTGCACGAAACAATTGTTTCGCTAGCTCGATAGGGTTTTGGTTTTAATCTACAAAAATCAGTTCATAAAATTGTGTCAATTTGCGGCTGAAAAAGCCAATCATTTTCTGGCGTATATCGCTGCACGCGTGCCCACTATTGATCAATGAGGAAGTGATTGTCCCCCTTTATTTACCTCTTGTTGTCCGTAAATTTACTAACAATGCAAACTAATCGTTAGTTGTACATCATTCAATAACTATGAATGAACGAAAAAAAGAATAATTATTCTTCGGTTTTTATTTTGATTATAATCAAAATCGAACGCCATTGTTTGATTTATTATGCCCAACATATTTGTCTAACAGTGATTAAGCTGACGACAAAGTTTATACACCTGGTAAATACAATTAATTGCATCAATCAAAACAATTGAATAGAAAAAAAATCATCTCTTTGTTTGAAAACAATCGAAAAATGATTCACTGCCAATGACAAATTCCATTGAAAAATATTCCGAATTCGGAAGAAAAAAAACTGAAGTGGAAACTATTTGCGTCATCAAATAGTACACATGAGGTATTTCTTTTCTTCAATGTTATCAGTTCGATAGCGGAAATAATTTATTGACTCCTTTAATTTCGTTTTATTCATCAAACCTGTTATTACAAGTTCATTATCAAACAAACAATTTAGACACAGCTGATGTGCGAGAAAGTACTTTTTTTTTGTAATTAAGTTATTTTCATTGCCACGCTTAACAGCACAATAAACGGCATTCTTTGCTTGCAAATTACAGTCTTATCTGAAGTGCCTTGACAATCGATGAAATCGATTTATAATTGCCGTTTCCATCAAGTGGCGCATTTGATATAAATACATCTGGTCTTCTTCGATTAGTTCAGTCACCGTTGAAGCTCAGTCCAGAGCATTGGCTAAGAGAAACTACTTTTTTTCGAAAAGATTTTGAAAAACAGAAAATTAGTTAAAAGGTTCGAAAAAGCTTCGTTCTTAAGTCACAGTTTTTATAATAGAAATTCGTTAGAAACTTAAAATTCCCTCGAAATGAGACTTCTACTCTCCTTTGTCGCGTTGGCGATATGCTGTGTATCTGGTCGTGTCCTAGATACTGGTGACGATTGGTGGGAGTATGGTCATTTCTATCAGATTTACCCACGTTCGTTCAAAGATGGCAATGGCGATGGTGTTGGTGATTTGAAAGGAATCATCGATAATTTGGCATACTTAAAAACCATCAACGTTACTGGCGTGTGGTTGTCGCCAATCTTCAAAAGTCCAATGAAAGATTTTGGTTATGACATTTCCGATTTCCGTGACATTGATCCAATTTTCGGTACGATTGAAGACTTCGAACGCTTAACGGCCCGTGCAAAGGAATTGAACCTCAAGATCATTCTGGACTTTGTGCCGAATCACAGTTCCGATTTGCACGAATGGTTCAAGGCTTCGGCTGATCCAAAGCATGTCGATCATGAAAAGTACAAAGACTTTTACATTTGGAACAGTGGAAAAGTACTCGAAAATGGAACACGAGTACCACCAAGCAATTGGCTCAGCATTTTCCGTGGCAGCGCATGGCAATGGCATGAAACCAGACAACAATATTATTTGCATCAATTCCTTGAAGAACAACCTGATTTGGTAAGAAATCAACAGTGACTATTGAAACATGTACAAATGGTGCAGGTGTTCAGTCGAATAATTTGTTTTCATTTACATTTTTACAAACCAAAGAATTACCGTAATCCAGACGTTGTTAACGAAATGAAAGATGTTTTACGATTTTGGCTGCGAAAAGGTGTCAGTGGCTTCCGATGCGATACCGTTCCAAATCTCTTTGAAGTCGATGAAAATGAAGATGGACTCTATGACGATGAAGAGAAAAGCAGTGAGTGCCAAGACGACCCACAGGCTTCCTGTTCACTGAATCACACAAAAACACAAGATCTAGACGAAACTTATGACATGATCTATCAATGGCGCGAAGTTATGGATGAAGAAGAATTCTCTAGCGATACGAGGTAAGCTTAAGAAAAGACTTTGGGAGATTTTTTTTTTTCGAATAGAACGTTGATTTTCCAGGAAGCTTTTGGAACAGAAAAAAATTTAAATTACACTAGACCAAATGTCCATAAATTTCATCAATTTTCATATCTTTTTCCACAGAATTTTGATGACTGAAGCTTATACATCACTG
Source organism: Sitodiplosis mosellana (assembly GCF_009176505.1). Lineage (NCBI taxonomy): Eukaryota > Metazoa > Arthropoda > Insecta > Diptera > Cecidomyiidae > Sitodiplosis > Sitodiplosis mosellana. The sequence continues at coordinate 325,082 of NW_022601405.1, read as the reverse complement.
AAAAACAATCTGAGATACTATGGCAAAGTGGAGAATGGTAAAATTGTTCGCTATGGATCACAAATTCCATTCAACTTCGATATGATTACGAGAACCAACAAATACACTAAAGCTCCTGAATTCAAAGAACACATTGTCGATTGGATCGAAGGTATGCCACCAGGCAAAGGCATCCACGCTAACTGGGTGGTAAGTGGACACTCCTTTCAGTACTAAAAATTTTCGTTGAAAAAAAATGTTTCTTTGTTCAGGAATTGATTGAGAATATTCAAAATATTGAATGAGACATGGTTTCAATGACAATTCATGAGTAGTTAAGGCACTTCAACTGAAATTCGCACTCCATTTATTATTTTCAGATTGGAAATCATGACCAAAAGCGAGTGGGTTCGAGATACAGTCCAACACGAATTGACTTGTTGAATATTTTGCTGAAAACATTGCCTGGAATCACCGTGACCTTCTATGTGAGTTAAAGCTTAAAACATTGATTTTTGGTTTTCATTCGTTCAAAATTCGTTATTTTGTTGATGAAAATCAAAAATCAACAAATTCAAATGTGAATGACGTGTCTTTGTGATGTTTTCCCTTTAAATTTGTTTGAAATTGACGATTTTTTAAAAGTTTTGTTCGATTTTTTTGCACTTTTTTCCAATCTAGGGTGAGGAAATCGGTATGACTGACGTGATGATTTCATGGGAAGACACTCAAGATCCACAGGCTTGTCGTACAAACCCGGAAATTTATCATGATCATTCACGTGATCCTGCACGTACCCCATTCCAATGGGACGATAGCAAGAATGCTGGTTTCAGTACAGCCGACAAAACTTGGTTGCCAATGGCAGATAACTACACCGATTGTAACATTAAATTTCAAGAATCACAAGAAATCAGCCATTTGAAAGTGTTCCGTGGATTAACGGCACTTCGTCAAGGTCAAACGCTCAAATATGGTGAGCTCGAAATTAATGCCGTCGATGAAGATGTACTCGCGTACAAAAGAGCAATCAAAAGCAATCCCACCGCCGACATTATTGTTGTTGTGTTGAATTTGGGAGACAAGAAGAAAACCGTTGACTTGAACGCCAACCTCAGTGGAGTGCCTCAAAAATTGAAGGTCGCTGTTGCTTCAATCCATTCCGACAGTCCGGTCGCTGGGTAAGATACTTCAGATATTTTTAAACATTTCATGTCATTCCAAGTCAAGTGTAAAATACAATTTACACCATAAAATTCACGCCATTTCCTTATTCTTCTTCCATTGTTTCATGTCTCCTACCGAAAATTGACCAAATTTAATTGAAATGATTGCTCTTATTTTCACAGAGACACTGTTGACGCCGGAAGTGTTGCAGTTGGAGGCGATGTGGGACTTGTTCTCGTTGGACGAAACCAGTTTTAAGGCCTTTAATCGATAATGCTTTTCCAAAATGTGATCTTGTCAACAGAAACATTCAATTGTTTTAAAATATTTATTGCTAGAAATTTTGATAAAGGCTCTCGAAAATTTGTGCCTAGAACGTCAAAGCAATTGACA
>NW_022601405.1:280379-323533 GCF_009176505.1 Sitodiplosis mosellana | reverse complement strand
CACTAAAACACAACTACTGGAAAGAGTTCTAGATGGAGTTAGATGTTATATTAATGTCATATTCTCTTTGTGGTTGTATGAAATTTTAAGTAATTTATTAAAGAAACCTTCAAACAGTATATTAATATCAGCAATTCTATTTTTGTATTTTTTCTTCCTAAGTTTATTCAAATAATAAATGCACTCATGAGTCCACTTCACAATGGACAGATAAATAATTAAAAAAAACTACAAATTGAAACTGCGAATGAATTTCAATCTATCAATAAGGCTAACAAAAATATTTACGAAAAACCTTCAAAATATTTATTTAATATTTACGATAAAACCATGGAAATATTTACGTAAATATTTATGAAAAATGTCCGAAATATTTACAAAAGGGCTAAAAATCGCCAAAATATTTACGAAAATTTTTCAATAAGATAAAAAATTGAAAATAAAAAAAAAATTATTTTATGGACCAAAAATTTGGAGTCAAAATTGTTTGTTCTTCCGGAAAATATATGAAAATTTTCACATAAAAATCGCAAAACCCTAAAAAAATTGAAGAAAAATTCTAAAAATCCTGAAATATTTAAAAATAAATATAATATTTATTTAAAACGAAATCGCCCAAAATATTTAAATAAATATTTTTGTTAGCCTTAGTCATAATAATAAAATTTTAGTACATGGGAAGCGTTTAATACTAAAACTAATTTAACATGAACAGTTTCAATTTCTGTTTCAATTAAAATAGAAAAATCACATATATTTTAGGGTTTTTGTCCAACGTGTACTTTAACACTGGCACTTATAATCAAGAGTCAGCGAACCGATTTGCTGGACTTGTGTTTGTTCACGGTGGAATATAGTTGATATCCATAGGGAAGATCGTATACATGCGATGACCTCGTTGACTGTGGCCGTTGTTGGGTTGATAACGCATCACTTGGCATACTGTATTCATAGCCATCATATGGTTGATTTAGATTGATCTCTGCGTAATCTTTTTCCTTTTCATTGTCAAATGGCAATTCAGTTAGTGTATTCAATTGAATGAAACTTTCAGTAGTTGTAGCTTGGCTTGGAATTGGACTATTCCATTTAGGTCTTTCTGCTGTTTGCATGTTGATCATTTTTGAAGAACAAAAATTTCTTCGACAACAAACAACTATGATTACGATTATCACGATGAAACCAATTGCAACGCTGATAAAAATGTATGATGTTGTTCCCGAAATTGTGGATTCATTAGCTTCTTTACCATTAGGTTTTAATGCTGTCGTACCTCCCGTAGGATCGCAGTCAACACCGTGAATATTGACATCATGAGTTGAGTTGTTGACCAATTGAAAGTTCTCCTTTTCAAGCCACGAGCCAAGGAATTCTTTCAGTGCAATGCAGTTGAATCGATTCTTGTTGATTGCAAGTCGATCGAGTTTGGGATACTTAAACGGAGAAATCTTGTCGTTGATTTTGATCAATTTGTTTCCCTCCAAATTCAGTGAGCTGATGGCTTTGGAAACTATATCGAAATTCACTTCTGTTAGGTGGTTATAGGAAAGATCAAGCGATAACAACTGGGATTGGCTATGAAAGGCGTCGGTTGTAATATTGAATATATTTGCATGGCTTAGATTGAGATGCTCTAGTTCAGGAAAATGCTTCAAAATGCTAGCATCCAATTCTTTAATGTGATTCTTCGAAAGATCCAATAATTTGATCAGTGTTGCATTAAGTCTTTCTAATATGTTTCTCATATTTTCCCAATCATTACCGGAAGCATTGAATATCTCAAGATTGTTCAAATGTTCTGCATTACGGAGAGCCGTTGACGAGTGGCACATCGAATCTTTCATATTTGCCGTGTTGCTGCAACTCATACTCAGTTCCTTAATTTCCAAGGGAAGATGCACAACAACATTCGCTACTGACGTCAATATGCTGAAACTAAAGCGTTCCATTGGATTGCCAATCAAGTTAAACAGCTTCATTTTTGTGTTGTTTCTAAACAAATCGTTGTCGTCTATCACTTTCATCATGTTATTGCTCAAATCTAACATGTCCAGGTTATAGAGCGATGAAAAAGGATGAATGCCAAGCCTGCTGATTTGATTATATTTTAAATCCAATTTCTTCAGTAAAGGATTTTTATTAAAGTCATTTTCATCAACGGTGGAAATGCTGTTTAATGAAAGATCGACAGAAATTAGTTTTGGCATATGCCCGAAAATCTGCGTTGGGATTCTGTCTAGAGCATTTTTTGAAGCATTAAAACTTTTTATAATCATTTCAAACATCATGGAGTCTCCTTTGCACATCATTTTTTTAATTCCTAGAGATGAAACGTCAATTTCTTCCAAATTGACAAATCGGTGCAGTTTATCGAATTCGAATTCAATGTTGCTCATATTCACCGTACAGTTATACTTGATTAACTTCACATTCCGATCTTCAGTTTTGTTTTTCGCACATGCTGGCGATTCATGTGTTGTGCAAGCCAATTTAATGAATTCGGAATTTTCACACAATTCAAAACAATTATGATCGAACCAGGCTAAAGGAGTAACTTCACTCAGTATGAAGAACAAGCACACAAAAGCTATCGCGAGTTCCATTTAGGTTTACTTTCAAATGTATTTATACACTTTTTGTTATGACAAAGAATGTTGGAAAAAATAGAATATTTCGTTCAAACAAACAAGCAGATGTCATCCATCGCCAGCTGAATAAAGTAACTAAAGAACAAAATGAATTGTAGCAACATTATTCACACATTTGAATCACAAACAATTCGTCACTGCAGTATGATAAATGTAGGAGTGGAAAAATACGTTTTTTTTAAAATTTCATTTCATTGGAAACGATAACTCAGATGGTGATAAGCTTATATAAAAATGTTTGAGTTATTAAGAGCAGGGAACGATTTCTCAGGGAATGCGCACTCGAAAGAGTTTTGTAAAATAGTCTCTTAAAAGAGATTCTTCCGAATTAATCTTTCATGAAGTTAACTATCGTCTAGTGAGAAATATGGCAATATTTTGTAGTTTGCTCCTCTTTTGAGACGCTTATTTGCGTGCTCATTTGAGAAGAGTGTAAATACTGTTCCCTGATTAAAAGAAGCTGAGTCGCAGCTTAAGTTTGGTGATGATGATTCAAACGTTTTTTTATCAAATTATCAACTCATTTCTTATCTTACATTGATTGAAACAAGTTCAAGAGTAGTACTACGAATGAAATTATTCATTCATCAACGAAGAATTCAATTCCAATGACTTTGCTCTCAATGAGAAAAATGACTAGAATGACGTTTGGTTTGGCGCAATCTGCAAGGTGGAAGTATTTTGCAATGTATCTGTCAAACTTTACGCTCAAAATGACCTATTCATAATGCTCCCAGAAGTCATCTTTTCAGGATGACAGTCATCTTTTTTTGGCGTCTGTCATCTCATCTCCTCTTTGACCATAAAATTATCTTTCCGTTCAAAAAGTTATCTTTTCCCATCTTTTTTTAAAAGTAAGCAGAATCTCAGTTTTTTTTTAATAAAAAAATTACTTTTGAAATCTTTTTAATTTTTTCATTTGCAACTTATACGACATCAGCGTAATTGAAAACATACGAAATTCAGCAATTATGAAATGCTGAATTACGATATAAAGTTGTCGCAAACGTAATACGTACTGTCAAAATTAGGGTTTAAAAACGCGTTATTTTTTTCAGTGTTTCCTAAAAACGTTTTTTTACAGAGACGTTATATAACGCCCAAAAAACGTTTTTTTTCGTTTTTTATCGTTATTTCTGCGGTATTTTTGACTGTCAAAAAAAAAACACTACAGAAAAACAACGTTTTTATAACACCATTTACGGTATTTGTCGAAACGTTTGTAAACCCAAGTCAAAATACATTAGACATTTCAATGGTGAAATTCAATTTTCAAATATAACCAATTCGTCAGAACGTGAAGAACAATAGAACTTTGAAACAAATCCGAAATATGTTCTAAGATGTCAGGAAAGTGCAAATTTAATAAAGAATGGTTAAATTTATATGATTGGATTGAAGAGGTTGAGGATGAAAAAGAAAAAGCAAAATGCTAGGGGAATTTAACTCTTACGAGTGCAGCATGTTTTCTGCTAGTTTGCTTGATTCGCGGAAGTTCGACGCGTTCGTTGTACGTACTGACGCGCACGGTCACAAGTTTACACAAGTTTGTTTATGGTTTTGCGCGTTTTTCAAGTTGTTATTTGACAACTAAAACGCCTTTCAAACTAAAAATCGGTTGTTTACGTGTATAAAGATTTTTCACATCCTTTCAAAAAGTTCAAAGATTTATATAATTATAAAATGGACAAAGGAAATATTTTTAAAGAGCTGGAGAAAGCGTTGGAAGAAAGAGTTAATCCAGATATAATAAATGGAACGACTGATGTGTGTCGTCCAGCTTCATGTTTGCACACGAACTCGTACAAGTTGTTTTAATACGGAACTTGTCAACTGAGTGGAATCATGCAAGTTCTCTGGTGAATGTAACAATTTCGTGCACGTTTATATCATTTTTTTACAAGTTTTCACGTAGTTAAATCCCCCTAGGCAAAATGCAAACTGTGTAATTCGATGTTTTCAGTTTCCAATAAAAGCCATGCAAGTAATACGCAACATCGCGACACTGTCACACATCGAAACAATGCAAATGCTGCTGCAAATACAGTAGCCATTGATAATTTAGTCCAAAGTAAGATTTTATGATCCACTCATTTTCTTTAGTGTTCTAATATGATTTTTTTTAAAAATAAAATATAGGGAAGGATTCCAAAACAGCAGATTGCTAAGTGCACCATCGACATAATCACAATTCTCTTCGAAACAATGGATCAAGTTGAAAAAATATTTCAATTCAAAAATACAGAACTAAAGCCAAGTCAGATTTAGAAACCGAAGCGATCAATCGAAAGTATACGACGAAATAAACGAATCCATGAACGAATAAACTGCCCAGGTCGGATTTTGGGATAGAGACAGGAACGCGAAAGTATGCGACGAAATAAACTAATGCATGTGATAGTACGTTATAAAAATGCATAGCGATAGGGATGTATAAGTATATACAACAAACGACACACTGCCGAGGGAAAAGTCACTCATTTCAATTACTTTTTCTATATTTTTAATAACATTTCAGCTTTCACAGTGTGAACATTTCACAATGAACCTTAGTTTCATTCGAACAGAGAATAAAAATTAAGACAATATTTTCATTTTCTTAAACAAAACCGAGATATTTTTGTTTGATATGTATCTAGTGGTGTGTGTGATAGGCATATATTTCGCAACTGTATTTTGTTTTTAAATATCTTATTCAAATTTTCTTTGTTAATGCAATCGCTGATGATTATTTTTTACACTTTCGATGTGTATGAAAGAAATCCTTCTCGCTTGGATCTCCAATTGTTCAATGATTTGTCGGATTTTGACGAAGCTGACAACAGCAAGGATGAAAAAGATCACAAAGTATGCTATAAGAAAATGAAATAAATGAATGGAAAACAGGCTAAAATGTGATGAGAAGAAAAATTGAATGTCTTTCAAATGTACGATGAATATCAACACATTTATCAAGGCATCAAAATTGTTACCTGCTATGGTGTACAGCATTACTCCATAAATTGTCGTAAAATAATTCTCAAAGTTCTCTTTGTTTGCATATTTTAGTCTCTCTTCACGAACAAATGATACTATCTCGGTTATGGTCAATTTTAACATGAAAACGGTTTGAATAAAGGCCCAATATAGTAGGGGCACCAGCATAAGCACACTTTGTTTCTAATGGAATTTGGAAATGGAAAGAACTTAGTTCTATACTGGTTCGTTGTTTTTGTTTGTGATTTTCGAAAAATAATTTGAGAATGAAACGAATTTTGATTTGAAAATACCTTTGTAATTCCATAGAGCCAAAGACTGGACATTGAAATGCCAATGACTGAAAAGCGATTGTGCGAAAAATATTTCAATGAAGTGTAGAAACGAACAGATTGATAAAACTTACCGCACCAAATAATCATTGTGAGTCCAAAATATGTTGGATATATACTTGTAATGATTCCCATCCAACCGAGCGTTCTTCCAATGTACATCCAATTACAGCAGCTATTTGGCCGTGCGGTTGGCATTTTACTACTTTAATAAAAAAAAAAACTGCGTAGTTTCCATCAATTTTAGGTAGAACTGAGAATGGATTAGTACAAATTTTCCTTCAAAAGCTGTCAGTTGAACTGAACTTTTGTGTTTATGTTCGAAGTTGATTGGATCTTAGTGTACAAAAGCGGTGGCTTTTCGTGGAAATGTTCCTTTTCACTCGATTGCAGCAAAAGTCTTGATAATTATTTTTTCACCTCAACGAAGTTCAACAACCATCATAATAAAATGGTATTGCGTGCTGTATTTGGTAAATCAATTACGTTTCTAAATGAGAGCCTAAAAGTGTTGTTCCGTTGACCACTGAAAACAACGCACTGCACGCATCAAACTGAAGTATCGGCACAACAAGTGAGTTGCGGCAATGAAGTCATCAACGATTGACCGTTTTGTGGAAAAACGTTTCCACCAACACAAATAAAGATTCTGCTGACTCATGCGCAGAAATGGATTTGAAATTGGATAACGAGGAAATGTTGAAAACTGCTAGTGAAACTAAGGGAAATTTAGAAAACCGAATGAAACGATGGTCATCATTCCACACTTGACTTTTTTTTCATATCCAACATACTCACAAAGCATGTGAATGAACATATTTTAGAATAATGAATGCTCAAATGTAATATTTAACCCAATTCTTTTCTAAATGAATAATAAGTAGAAAATAATTCATGTCATTTATATTTTAATCTTTTTCAATCAACTCAATTTCCAGTGGCCATTGACCACACAGTCTGGTTACATTTGTTTTGTATGTTACGTTTTGCTTGTGTTCAGCTGTCAAACGCTCAATACGCAAATTTTGGTTGCCAGCCAGAGCCTCCCTGCGAACCACGCTGCGAACCACTTGGCCAACTTCTTTGTACACCTATATTATTAATTATTAATATAATCATTAAAAATTACGTGAATTTAGTCTAAATCTGTATGCGAACCTCCAAAACCTCCCTGATAGCCACTCTGATAGCCGCCTTGAGTTCCATACCCTCCAAATTGGCCCATTGGTTGATTTCCATAGCTTCCAAATTGATTCGTTGGTTGATTTCCATAGCTTCCGAATTGATTCGTTGGTTGATTTCCATAGCTTCCGAATTGATTCGTTGGTTGATTTCCATAGCCAGCTTGACCAACTGATGGAGTTCCGCCGCCACCAGCTTGGCGCATTGGTTGATTTCCATAGCTTCCAAATTGATTCGTTGGTTGATTTCCATAGCTTCCGAATTGATTCGTTGGTTGATTTCCAAAGCCGCCTTGACCCACTGATGGAAATACAACTTGTTCAATTTCTTTCGGGACAGCCGTAGCTGTACCCAACACCAACACCAACACCAACACAATGGAACTGTGGAAAATTTTCATTATTTTGTTGAATTCACTTCTACCACTTAGTTCAGCTTCCGAATTTAAATTGACTCGATTAAAAACGTTGGACTCACCTTTATATACCATCTGATGTTTGCGAATTTCAATGAGTTTTCAAACGTTAATGTTATGTGCAAAAAAGGTGTAGGAAACAATTGGGATTTATTGCCAAATTTTTACACGGTTGTTAAAAGAGATATTAGATATTGGTTGCTTCAGAAATCGTCCAGTAAAATGAAAGAATCGTCCAATTTTTTTACAAAAAATCCCAAAATTTTTGGACGATTTTCTCTTTTTAGCACTACATGGAATGTAGGCTACTGTAGTGATTTTCTTTTAACGAGAAATTTTTAAGTCTTTTTTGGCCATTTTTTTGGACCGTAAACTAATTCATTTTAATATCCATATGTTTTATTTCAAATGAAGCAATTACGCCGAGGGTCAAATCACTCAAAATAGTATATGCAAAATTTAGCAATAATTGCACGATAAAAAAGTAATTGCATAGGTAATTGCTACGAAAAAAGTGGTTGCGAAAGTAATTGTTGATCAGCAATTACTACATTTTTCTTGCAATTACCAATACAATTACTTCTTTTTGATGCAATTACTTTGACATAATATCATGTAAACGTAATTCAATCATGAGATAACTCAAAAAAAAAATTTGACACTTTTTTCGTTGCCAATGTGAAATAATATATGATGACCGTTCATCATCAGTTGAACGTACATTAAAACAATAATTGAAGAATACGATTTTATCATATAATTTTTTTAAATTACTATCAACAATATTATAATGATTGACAAAAACTTGTGAAACATACATTTCCAACATCACTCAGTTAACTTTGTCGTCTACAGAAAATATTACGTCCGTTGAACAAAAAGTATACTATGAATAAATCTACATTCCATGTAGTGCTTACGATAATAATTTGATGTTAAACATCAAATTTAATTAAACCCCTTGAATTTACAAGCTTCAAAAACGCAGAGCGGAGCGAAGCGACAATCTGCGGTCTTGTTTTTGGCTGTTTCGAAAAAAAAAAATATTATGAAAACGTCCAAATCTGTTTTCATCTCCTATTCTGAAATTCGGATTTTGTCCAAAAATATTTTAAAATTCGTCCAAAATATTGAGAAAATCTCCCAAAATTTGTCAAAAAATGAATTTTGATTCATGACAAAAGCCTAACTTTTCTTCACAGAGAGTCAAGAAACAAATGGTAAATAGAAAGAATTGTATGGTTTTAATTTGATTTAAAAAAAAAATTCGTGCCTTTTTCGGAATTGGTTGGAGCTATTGGAATAATAAATACCTCAATTTGTAGGTAATTGCAATTGCTTTCGATCTCGCCTGACCGAATATTTTGTGCAATTTCCGGAATATTTTAGAAAAAATTTGAATTTCAGAATAGGAGACGAAAACAGATTTGGACGTTTTTATAATTTTTGAATTATAAAATTAAATTTATAAAGCATCCCGAAAAATGAGAAAATCGACAAAAAAAAAATGTAGGATTTTTTGTAATATTTTTTGGACGATTTTATGAAAATTTTGAACGTTTTTTTCATTTTTTTTTGACGAAATTTCAATTACTCAATTGTCAGTAGGCCGCACGAATATAGAATCACCGAAAGGCAATCTTCGTCGGAGCGACAGTGAAGAAATAATTGATTTCGGTACATTGATTTGATATGTTTGATGATACATATTCGAGTTATGAGTGCGATCATACGTACATACGTAACAAAAAGGAGCTGCATGAGCAATGAGCCAGAAATCCTAGTAATTATGATGTTGACTAAATAAATGTAAATAAATAATCTCTCGAAATCCAAAAATAGTCATTTCGTGCATTTTCCAGTCAATTTTCCGGCACATTTCACTTTTTAACACTCTCATTATGGACACTCTTGTCAATTCAATTTAATGGCTGCAAAATACGATTAATGAGTATAATCTAAATGCGATAAAACATATACGAAGCGTATAATGTACAGAAAAATAATGAAAAAAATAGCGTTGTCACACCAATGTGAATGCTGAATGATCTTTGTGACAAAAAGTGTTGGAAAAATTTCATTCAAGCTTAATTATCAATATAAAAAGAATTACATTGGTAATCCCGAACTTTTCCGTACCGTTGGCCTGAGTTGTCCGTAGGTACTTTTGGTTATTTTTTGTGAATTTTCTTGAAATAAATACAGATTTACAGACAATAACATATTATTAACTATACTTAATAACATAATAATAACGGCCGATATATTGGTCCAACATAACATAATAATAACGTTATTAAGATTCAGCATAATAATAACATAATATGTTATGCGTTATATCGGGTGTTATCTTAATAAATCCTAAGATTCGGCGGTAATAACATTTTATTAACTATAATAATAACATATTATTAAGATACAATCTTAATAACGCTTTTTTCGCGCATTTTTTTCACCGGAGCACTGATAAGTTGTTTTTTCACTGCAGAGTACACACATGAACTTTTGCACCGTTGCAATGAAATTAAAATGATTCTTTGAAACGGAATTATCATGTATTGAACTTAACCATTAAGTTTAGGAAATCGCCAGTCCCGACCTTGAAAGGATCAATTTACCATATTTTGTCTGCATTGTTATAGGTGCGTACACCATACACTGTACACCCGTAGTGAAAAAAAATCCAGTGCTTTTTTTCTCTCCACCTAGGGAAAAGAATGCGCCAAAAAAGCGTTATTAAGATTGCATCTTAATAATATGTTATTAATTGAGTTAATAAATCCATCTTAATAATATGTTATTATTATAGTTGATAAAATGTTATTACCGCCGAATCTTAGGATTTATTAAGATAACACCCGATATAACGCATAACATATTATGTTATTATTATGCTGAATCTTAATAACGTTATTAAGATAAAAAAAATCCCAACATAACATAATAATAAATATGTCGGGCAATAACATATTAATAACATATCGAAAATGTAAATCTGTAGAAATAAAGGCAGTGAAAATATAATAATGAAAATAAAGTGAAAAATCGGTCACTTTAACTAAAACTTCGACAATTTTGTATGAGAGGTACCCGTAAACCGATTCTTATTGACTTCAAACTTTCTGAGGTTTCATTTTTTGGAGAAAAAATAAGATTCTGAAAGTTTCATGTTGATCGCATTTGCAGAAGTTTGGTTTTTGGCCCTCAATTTTTTCCAAGAGAATTTTCACAAAAATTGAGGACAAAAAATCAAGATTCTGCAAATGGGATCAACATGAAACTTTCAGAATCTTATTTTTTCTTCAAAAAATGAAACCTCAGAAAGTTTGAAGCCAATCAGAATCGATTAACGGGTACCTCCCATACAAAATTGTCCAAAAATCGGTAATTTTAGTCAAAATTTCAAAAAGTTTGTATGGGAGGTACCTGTAAATCGATTCCGATTGGTTTCAAAATTTCAGAATCTTAATTTTCTCCCAAAAAATGAAATCCCAGAAAGTATTTTGCAAAGAAAATGTCGACAAAATTTGAGGGCAAAAAATCAAATCTGCAAATGCGATCAACATGAAACTTTCAGAATCTTATTTTTTCTCCAAAAAATGAAACCTCAGAAAGTTTGAAGCCAATCGGAGTCGATTTACAGGTACCTCCCATACAAAAGTGTCAATTTTTTGAGGTTTTTCTTAGGGCAAGTACCCCAGGATCAAATCGAAAATGGCTCATCTTCGAACTTAAACTAAGTTTTTCAAATACAAAACTTTTGGCATTTCCAGATTTTGATTATCTCAATTAATTTTTGAGTTATCGTGTTAACAAACAGCTACGACGACGACAACGACAACGACGGCACACGAACGGAAAAGTGTCTCAAAAAGTGGTTTTCTACGCGTTTCATGAGTTTTTATGATGATCTAAGCTAATTTTGCGAAAAAAGTTTTCGGGACCAATTCCTATACTTTCCCTTGACACGTTGTGTACGGAAAAGTAAAAAAACTAGTTTCATTGTTCTTACTCTTGAAATATGGTCATGGATGAATCGGAATGATACCAAAATAGCCTTGAATCAATATTTGAAACCTGGAATAATTACACACGACGTAGGTGTTCAATTGAATCTCATGAAAAAATCAATTATTTCTTCAAAAGATCGAAAATTCAAGAAATTATTGAAAATATCATTGAGAAGAATCAATTTATCATTCACCGTTCTGATCCATTTTCAAGGACTTCAAACAGGACGTCACCTAACACTTCATCAGTAAAAAAAAATGCAAAAATAATGGTCTTATATATTTATATTTTTCGTTCACATGAAGTATAAAATTTTATCCCAAAACATTCATAAAAATAGAAAAACCAAATAATATCGAACAATAACATTCAACCAACTTAAGAAATAGAAAGACATTATTCGACATATAATAATAAAAGGGTTGTTTATAGTAAAAGTAAACGAATTGAATTATCGTCTCAGACTAACTAGATTGATTCTTCTGCAACAGCAAGTGCGAATAATTACGACGAGTGAAAGAAATAATAGATCGTGTTTCATTGTCTAATTTCCAATTGAATAAGACGTTTGACGTCTGAACATTGGATATTTCGGTTTGAAATTGTCACCATCCACTTCGTTATTGTCATTTCTTGTTGCTTCCTCATAGGTTGGTGGATCGTCTTTTGAAAGAAGGAAAAAGTATAAAATTATTACATTTATTCAAAATGAAAATATCCACTGAACCTCTCTCTCTCTTCAGTAGGGAAGGTAGAGCAAATAGAATGAGACCAATAAGAAACAGAATAAAAGACTCTTATTAAGAGTGAAAAAAATCGTTTCAAGAAACGTTACCTTGGAATCCCAGAGCAGTTGGATAAATTGACGCAGTTTGATTATCTGGAATGACTGGAGCCGTTGGTTGTGGTATTACAACAACATTTGATGTTCCTGCGACTGTATTGCCATGTGCACCATCCTGAATCGGATAAGTACCAATCTTGATCGGAATTTTAATCACGGGATCACCATGACAAAATCCTACTGAACCGGTTATCTGCAGAAAAATTAAAAAAAAATTTGCAATTAAATGGATTTTAATCAAATAACTCAAGGATTAAATTGCAATTTCAAATCTATTCAATCAATCCTATATTTTTAGGTACAAGGTAATCGTATTGACTTCATTCAATTGTTTACTCACATGAATTGCATATTCAATATGGATAATATTGCTCGATACGCAGTCGGTTGGAGGAACCGGTGGAATTTCGAAATTTACCCGAAGATTTTTATTCTGAAAAGTGTCGCAGCCACTTGTTGTGCCAACCTCTTCCGATACTTCTTGATACCGTGTACTTCGGCTGTTATTGGCGTAGTGCGTGATTTTCTACATTTTGATTGTGAATTTAATTTTATTAACAATTATTCGTAGTAAAACTCCAATAATATAATCTAACTTTACTTTGTGAAGCCAATTTGTATTTTCATACCGTAAAAAATAAAATAAAAAACAAAATACGTTCGTTCATACCTGTACCAGTTCCACTGTGAACTCAGACACCGGTTCATTGCTTTTATTTTTCACTTCAATTTCCAGATTAACAAATTGGCCTGGCGTATAACCACCGACTGGAACACGGACTACGATCTCCAATGCATCGGTTGCACAGCAACAACATTTTAGAAAAGTTTTTCGCATCGCTTTGCTGATTGGTTCCTGCAGAGAAAAAAAACATGATGGAATTTTATGAAATGATTTCGATAGAATCAAACTCTTGAAACATCGATAAATCTATGGGTGAGATTGAGAGTAGTGTATGTTTGATTGACTTTGTTACGAAAGAGAAGAGCAAGTTTCTGTCGACTTAAAAATGGTTAAAAGCGAGTATGTTCGTTTTTAGCGGGTCCTCGCGGTTTTTCACGGTAACATAACATCGCTGAAGACAGTTTTCTCTTATCTCTTATCAGTTCCGTGAAAAGCGCGAAAAATGATAAGAAAAAAAAAGTTCTATATAAAATTTGCTTTTTTATGTGCGCGATTTGCGCGCAACTGATAAGAGATAAGAGATAACTTTCTTCAGCTTAGTTATAGAAGACCTCAAGTACTACAACTTTGCCGAAGACACTATGTTGTTATCTTTTATCATTTGCGCGAAAACCATGAAGACCGCGGAGGCTAGACGGTACTACAACATACTCTACTTTAACGCCAACAGAATCATCAGAAAACATACTCGCCTTTTCAAAAATATAAATCGAAGAAAAAACATACTCCACTCTCAATCTCACCCATAGAAATTTAGTCGACAAAAACTAATTTAAGCGAATGAAATACTGAAATGCAAACAAAAAAAAACTAAAAAAAAACTTTACCCGTAGTATTCGATCATCATTCAAGTTGATTGGCTTAATTACGGTGAATGGATTGACAAATTTTTTGTTGACCCACATTGGAATGTCAAGCACTACGTTGGCCGTATATCTTATGTGTCCAAATTTGCCTTCTATGGATGATGGCAGTCCAGCCGGCAGCAAACATTGGAATGTGTAATTGTACGTCCCAGGTGATATTCGAACTTCACCTGAAAAATAAGCCGTGATTTTTAATCCATATCACATAGAGACAATTATAGTAATTTCTACATAGGCATCACTGATGCCTATGATGCCGCATCAAAACCGAAGATAACAAGGTAATTTGAAAATGAAATGACAACTTTGACATTATACTTACCTTCACTTCCACCGACAAAATACGTTTTTTCATCCAAATATATCTCTTCACCAGTGTAATTTTTGGTTCTTTTGCCCTTTTTTTTGCTCCAATGAGCATAGGCTTCGCCACGTATTTGAATGAATACACCGCGCACGTTCTTCTCTTCGGTCAAAGTGAGTTGAACGGTTCCACGTAGAAGTTGACCAGCGTAAATGACTTTTTCTGGATTGTTCTCAAAGTCAACGATACAAGTGGTTGGCATTTTGGGTGTTGCAATTTATTTAATTTTGATTTAAATCGATGTTTGACTTCAAATGAAGAATAAATTTGAATCAAAAAGTTTCTTTTTTTGATCTTCTTCTCTGGAAACAAAAAAAAAATGTTTCACAATCTGTCAAATAACTCTCAATTTATTGCTTTGGAGCATATCAAACACAACCATTTATTGCACTTTAAAATGACTTATTTCACTTCGAATTATCAAATTCTTTCTGCGATTAAACTGTTCTTTCCCAAAATAATCAATTCCAAACTGTGTTCTAAGCTGTAAATGCCAGTTTCAAGTGCAAAATTAGATTATTTTCGAAAGTCAATTGAACATGAATTTAATCAAAAAAAGAAAAACTCAAACTGACAGCGAATAAGAGAAAGTAAATTGATGATACGTTCAAGTTTCATATGTTTGTATGTGTGCATGTGTATACATAAGAGCGATTTCTGTTGTTTGCTACTAGTTTGTGTGGCATCATAGTATAAACATAAGCGGAAAGATAGATTGCGTCATCCAATACACACAAAATCAATTGTCAGTCGGTACAAACATATCGATAAGTGATCGTATGTGTATTTTGATGTTGTTGCGATCAATTTTGCCATGCGTTACACGGCACCGCACGTATGGATGTGAATGTGATGCGTCTGACAGACGCTATCTGTCGATAAATATAATGCGGCATATGATGTGATTGTATTAAGTCGCATCAATCTGAAATGACGACATGTAAATAATAACATTGCAGCCGGCAGCAACAATATTAACAGATGATCGTTGAAAATGTAATGAATGAAAAAAAAAAGAAAAGAAAATATGACGTCAAAAATCATCAAAGGTTTTTATTTTATTCACCTACTTTCACTTAAATCAGTTTTTCATGGAAACAAAATTCAAGGCTTTTTAACAAGTTTGAGAGTGAATATATCAGTAAATAAGAATAAAAAATTTCATCAATTAAGTATAATTAGGTAAAAACAATCATTGGTTTATTTTTAGTTATATTTTATTCACTCTAAAAAAAATCATGTAGGAAATGTTGTGTCACAATATTGAGGTAGCATCGTTGAATACATATCAAATATATTGATAATTTAACTGTCATTTGGTCAGAAATTGACCGTCCATTAAAATCGGTCTTAAGGTAAACACATTGTCTAATCTCCACCTGCGTAAGAAGTGGGTGTGTATGAACATTGAATAAATGTGAACATATTCAAATTGTTTGTTGATCGTATATGTTGTGTGTTTGAATATTTTGATGTTGTTACTATCGCATTTTCCATGCGTTATGCGGCACCGCACGCATGGATGTGAATGTCTAAAAGACGCTGTCTGTCGATGAAAAGAGAGCGGCATATGATGTGATTGTATGAAGTCGCATCAATCCGAAATGACGAAATGTATACAATAACATTGCAACCTCCTGTTGTTGTTTGCATTTTTTTTATTCGCTTAAATCAATATTTGTACACAAATTTGTGTCACTTTACAATATGAAATTGAAGAATCTGCTAGGAATTGTTGAGATTCAATTAGTGAAAATATTCGAATGTTTGTTGTTGTCATTTTCTAATTTCCGGTTGAATAAGAGGTTTGACGTCTGTACATTGGGTATTTCGGTTTGAAATTGTCGCCACCCTCTTGGTTATTTACATTTCTGATCGATTCCTCATACGTTGGTCGATCTAATGAAAAAAAAAAAATAGAAATTGCATTAGAATCACTAAACGAACGTAATAATTTTAATTTTACCGTCTTCTGGGAATTCGGACGAAGCGAGTGGAGCAGTGGTGCCTGGATATGGCACTGTTGAGAGGTTATTTTTGTCTGGCAGTAGTGAAGCCGATGGCTGTTGCGAAATTACGTTATTGGTTTGCGGATAGCCGTTAGATTGCCCATTATACGGTGGTGTTGCATCCAGAATTGGAAAAGTGCCGATGATGATCGGAAGATAAAGCACCAGATTTTTGTGACGTCCTATCTTTTTCCCAGTTATCTGCAAATAATTTTCAAATGAATTCATCTTCAGTGAAATCATTCAAAAATTTGTGACACTTACGCGTATCGTGTATCCAACTTTGACGATATTGCTTGCATCCTCATCAGTTGGTGGGATTGGTGGAATTTCCAAGTTGACACGAAACATCTTCTCCTGGTTTACGTCACTGCCAAGAATATCTCGCTTAATTATCGATATCTCTTCGTATTTTGTTTCATAGCTGTTCTTATTCTCGTAATAAACGATTTGCTGACAGAAAAAAGAAACATTTCGTAGATGCGAATTAAAATTGAAATGATAACATATTTTATGAATGAAATGCGTTTACCTTTATTAGTTCTACCGTGAATTCCGACACGTCCTGATCACTTTTATTTTTAACATCGATTTCCAAGTTTATAACCTGACCGGGCGTATAGCCTCCAACCTTTCAAATAGAACAAATGAAGAAATAAAATCATTAAGACAGTGAAAAACGATTCGGCTGATTGTAATAAGCTTGAAAAATCACTCTGTGTGTATGCACGTAATCACATAACTCTTTTTGTTTGGATTTTGTATCTGTAGCTGTTTACGTCGTACATCTACTGTATGTGAGGTGTTAATAACGTGCTTCCACATAGTATGTTTTTTCCAGCTCTGATTGTAATGAAGATGGTGATATCTAATGTCACCGGCTAGTTAATATGATAAAGCCTCAGAAACTGTAAAACCGTACTGGAGTCCGAGCGACGATTCGCAATGGGTCCGATGAGCAAGAGCTCAGTAGAAAACACGCGTTGAACTTTTTGTATTTTTCAACAAGGACTGGCTCCTGTAAAGAATAATGAAAACATCAAGTTGATCAATTGATGCAGCGAACAAATGAAGTGAATTACTTTGAGTGTTGGATCGTCATTCAAGTTAATGGCTCTGATAACAGTGAACGGTACTTTGAATTCTATATCATTACATAGTGGGATTTCAAGACAAACACGAGCCGTGTATCGAATGTACCCGGTTTCACCTTCGAACGACGTGGGCTGGTTAGACGGCAGCATACATTCAAAATTATAATTATAACTTCCGGCTGATACACAAACGTCACCTGAAAATTAGCAACGATTTTTTTTTTTTTTTGCAAAATCAATTGAAACAAATATCATTTAATTGATTTAAGAAACGAAAATTGAACGTTCTTATTCGTTGCAACGTAAATTTACGATATTCATGATACAACCGAGCAAAAAGTACAGCAACGAGTTTTTTTTTTCAAATTAATGGAAGAAAGCTTCAAATATCATTTGAATGGTTTGGAGCGAAAATGTAATACAGAAGAGTTGAGCGGAAAAATGTCGATGATGAATGAGCAGAAAAGGGATAGCTATATAGTAAACTGTATAGTAAACTATAGTGAACTATATAGCTATCCCTTTTCATTTGACATTTTTCCGCTCAACTTTTCTGTATTACATTTTCGCTCCAAACCATTCATTTCATTGTCAGCCTCTCTGATCGTCTGTACAAATAGATAGGAAACGTCAAACAAGAACAATAAAGCGGCACCTGGCGACTGGTTGGAGAAATAGAGAATCATGCACATGATTTGCTGTAACAAGTATGCGTCTGTGTTAGTTCAAACGTTGAAAGTATGACACATTGCACTTAGTCCCCAGGTACCGCTGTATTGTTTACTATTTTCATGATCAGAAAGGCTGTTTCATTGTAAATTTGATGTAAAAATCATTTGCTCAGTTTTGATTACAAAATAATTTTTTAGCACTACATGAAAACATGAAATGCAGAAAATATTTTTTGAGAACAAACTGAAAAGCAATGCAAAAGGAGTATAGACATAAGCTCGTGAAGCGAGCACATTAGACGAAATGTGCCCTTTTTTGTTTTAACTATTTTAAATGAAATGACAATTTTGGTCTCACTCACTTTCTTTTCCACCAACGAAATAAATTCGTTTATCCAAATATGTCTCTTTACCGGTGTATTCTACGGTTTTTTTGTCTTCTTCTCTGGTCCAATAAGCATAGGCTTTACCACGTATCTCAATATATATGCCACGCACGTTCTTCTTTTCGGTCAAAGTGAGTTGAACAGTTCCACATAGAAGTTGCCCCGCGTAAAATACTTTTTCTGGATTGTTTTCGAACTCAACGACACAAGTGGTTGGCATTTTGAGTGTTGCAATTTATTTAATTTTGATTCAAATTGATGTTTGGCTTTGAATTTGGCCTTTTTTTATTCCTTTAAGTGGAATCGATTTCGTTCTTTCGAAATATCAATTTGAGTTTCTTTATTGTTTCATCAAATACTTTTAAATTATTATGATATATCAATTGAAATCAAAACTGTTCCAATTTTATTCGAATCAAGTTGAATTCAAGAAATAAAGAAAAACGAATCAAGAATTTAGCTTTGGATGTCTAAATATAAACTCGAACTAACACTGTATTGAAGGAACAGCGAGAGAATGCTGTCCAATGTCTATACGTTTAACCAGATAGTTATCATGTGGAATTTTGATGTTTTTCGTCACGCGTTCTGCGTACGAGAGTTCGTTACTTCGTTTGTATTAGTAATATTCGTCGGAATTTCGCAAGGCATCTGGTTAAACACAGTGTAAGTTTTAATTAAATAGTTAAATAGTTTCACTTTTTATCTTAACAAAAGAAGATTTTTCGTGTTTTTTTTAAGCCCACGTTCGAAGGTTTCACTTTCAATTCAAACACAACAATTTATTTCACATTAAAATGACTTATTTCACTTCGAATTCGAAGAATTCACTATTCTTTCGGTGATTTAACTGTTCTTTCCCAAAATAATCAATTCCAAACTGCGTTCTAAGCTGTGAATGCCAGTTTCAAGTGAAAAATTAGATTATTTTCGAAAGTCGGTTGAACATGACTTTAATCAAAAAAAGAAAAACTCAAACTGACAGCGAATAAGAGAAAGTAAATTGATGATACGTTCAAGTTTCATATGTTTGCATGTGTGCATGTGTATACATAAGAGCGATTTCTGTTGTTTGCTACTAGTTTGTGTGGCATCATAGTATAAAAATGTGCGTAAATATAGATTGCGTCAACCAATACACACGAAATCTATTGCCAGTCGGTACACAAACATATCGATAAGTGATCGTATGTGTTATACGTCTGTGTATTTTAATGTTGCTTCCATCGTATTTTCCATGCGTTATGCGGGACCGCACGTATGAATGTGATGCGTCGTCTGTCGATGAATATAGAGCGGCATATGATGTGATTGTATGAAGTCCGCATCAATCCGAAATAATGGAATGTATACAATAACATTGCAACCGGCAGCAACCATCAACAGATTATCGTCAAAAGCGTAAAGAAAACAAAGAAGTCAAAGATCATCGAAAATGCGTTGTTGTTTGCATTTTTTCATTCACTTGAATCAATATTTGTACACAAATGTGTGTCGTTACAATATGCATTTGGAGATTCTGCTAGCAATCGATGAGATTCAATAAGTGAAAATATTCAAATTGTTTGGTTTTTGTTGTCATTGTGATAATACATTGTCTAATTTCTGATTGAATAAGATGTTTAATATCTGAACATTGGATATTTCGGTTTGAAATTGTCAAGGGCAAATCACTCAAAAGTAATACAACGCTGCACTGTCAAAACTTTTCAACATTTTTGTGTTGGTATTTCTGGTAATATACGGAATTCACGGTAATCAGTGAATTTCATACTATATTACAGGATCTCCGTCAACGCAGACGTGCTGTGTGTGTATGTATTCTAACGGAGATCCGGCAATATACTATGAAATTCACGGATTACCGTGAATTCCGTATATTACCAGAATGAATACACAAGAATGTTGAAAAGTTTTGACAGTGTGCTGAAAAAGTAATACAACGTGAAAAAAGTAATACACTTTTTAAGTGAATTGCCCCTAGGAAATTGTCGCCACTCTCTTGGTTGTCGGCATTTTTTGTTGGTTCCTCGTAGGTTGGTGGATCGTCTTTTGAAATAAGGAAAAAGAAATTATTCGAAATAAAAATTTGAAATGAACATTTTTTTTTTTCAGTAGGAAATAAGGCGAATAAAAAGCAGAATGAGGGACTAAGAGTCTAAGAGTGAAAAAATGTGTTCAAAAAACGTTACCCTCGAATGCTGGAGCAGTTGGATAAACTGGTCGCCACCGTTGTTCTGATCTGGAATGGCTGGTGCCGATGGTCCTTCGGCCGTTCTGGCAAGTAACAACATCCCGAATTGGATAAGTACCAATTGTGATCGGAATCTTGATCACCGGATCTGCGTTGCAACCTTCCACTGAACCAGTTACCTAAAAAAAAATTCACCGAATCCCACATTAATGAAATATCTTCCGGCTTTAAATGCAACGATTCCGCTTAGTTTCTCAATAAAAAAAGAACGCTTTGAACATGCTGCGTAAAATCCATACGCAGTGCGAACGCCAGTTTTATACATAGTTGAATACAGAGTAAATGGTATATTTAAGGTATATTTTTGATTGAGAACAGATGATTAGCGATTATCACTTACATGAATTGAATACTCGATATGAACAAGTTTGCTCGATTCAGTCGGCGAAAGAGACGGCACTTGGAAATTCAAAAAAAGATTCTGATCTTTCTGGGAAAAACAACCGTCAATTGATTTTCCGTGAACTTGCGGCACTTCTTCATATCGTTTATATGCACTACCATCTAGGGCAGTGCAACTACTGATAAGTAGGTGATTTGCTAAATTGAAAGTTCAAATTTAATTAACCTTTCGTATCATAAATGCGATTTTAATTTTGAGTTGAAAGTTTTTTTTTTCATTCGTTAAAATGAATTTGACTTCATATGATTCATTACTTAATAGTATAACTTACTTATATCAATGCCACTTCAAAGTAAGACACCGCTTGACCGCATCGATTTTTCACCATAATTTCCAAATTAACAAATTGGCCTGGAGTGTATCCGCGAACTGGAGCACGAACAAGGACGTCCAATGTATCGGTTCCAAAGTTACAACAAGTAAAGATGGTTTTATGCAATTCTTTACAGATTGATTACTGTGGAAACAAATTAAAATTTACTCTCAGAAAAACTCGAAGGAAAAACAAGCGGTAGACAAGCGATCAGTCGATGGAAAATAAAATTTAGGCGACGAGAGTTCTTGAATTCTTCTGAAAAAACTGAAAAGCGACTGAAAGTAAGGGAAAATGAATAAAAATGTGAGATAAGATCATAGGAAAACATACCCGCAGCCTGGGATCATCATTCAAGTTGATTATCTTAATTACGGTGAATGGATTGACGAATTTTTTACTAAGCCACATTGGATATTCAAGCACTACCGTGGCCGTGTATTTGATGTACCCAAAAGTGCCTTTCATCGACGATGATAAGTTAGTTGGCAGCTGGAATTCGAATGGATAGTGACAATTTTTCTGGATTTTGGTATAAAATTATCATTTTTTGTTCGGGAGGTACCTCAAAAACCAATTCAAAGGTTTTTTGTCTGATAAGACTCCCATTATTTTTGAGAAAAAATAACTTTTTACCAAGACACCAACCTCAAAAAGTCCATATTTGGAGACTTATTGGCCAAAAGTCGATTTTTCTAGAGTTGAAATTGAACCAATTGAATATGAGGCTATGAATAAATGAAAACATCTCTCAAACTGATCAGGTAAGTATAAAAATGTTCGTATGGACTTATACTAGAGGTTTGAAGGCACGGAAAGTAGAAATTGTTTGCTTAATGAGGTAATTTATCCGTCAAACCAAAGCTCATGTGCGTATTTTGCTCATTTTTTGTGAAACATTCATATTTTTCGGCCCTAAATCCATGTAAAACTGTATAAAATGAAACCCAGAATCGACTTGCCGTCAAAAATTAAGCAAAAAAACGTGATCAGACGTTTCAAAAAATGAATTTTCCCGAGGTGTTCAGAACTGTTTCTATGCAAATGTCGACTTTTTGGCGATTTTTTCAGATATTTTATCAAATTCGAAGGTGAAATCGCCGTGCTACGATAGCGATCTGACCAGATGTGAAAATTTCGTGAAAATTTAGCTCCGATTTGATCATTTTCAAGCAAATAAATGGTGTCTACCAACATGTACTAGGTCAAAATATTAAAAAAATCGAACAAAAATGGCAGTTTCTTGTGATTTTAAGGATCTATCGACTATAAAATCGCAATGGACTCTCGACCACCCCTAATACACACACCTAATGAAGGTCAAATAATACGAGCAATCATGTGCTTTGCGTTCATATTTAGTCAACTTAACATTGTCTAACCATAGATATAGTGCCACAATACATTTCAAATGTAAGTCATTTGACACATAGCAGTCAATGCCATCTCAATTCCAACTCATTGAATCATTGAATTTTTCGGCAACTTTTTTCAAACGTGTATGGCTTTACTAGAATATAATCAACTTTACGACGACGCTAACAGCTTCTCTGTGGGCCGGTACTACGCGTTAGCCAAAACGTATTGATGTTTCGCAATGGTTACTCGATGCATTTGCCGAAATACTATGATTTTTGTACTCTCTTCTACGATGTGTGTGCAGAGAAGCTGCTAGTGTCGCCGTAAAGTTATAATTATATTCAACTCAAGCCACACACGTTTGAAAAAAGTTGCTCGAAATATTCGATGATTCAATGAGTTGGTTCAGAGATGTCATTGGCTGTCTTTTGATATTCCGGCAATATATTTATGTGTCTAACGTCCAATTATATTGTGGCGATCGCATTTGCTTTGCGTATTCTCTAACGCAATGTAAGTACGGCGGCAGTTAGTTTGGGTGAAGTGATAATAATTTAGATGGGTATTCAAATCTTGTAAGATGATTCATCTTCCATGAACTTGAACTTAAACTTTTTTTTCAAAATTATTTCTAATACCATTTCAAGTAAACCTTTGAAGAAGAAAAAAATATCGAAAAAAAATAAAATATCATCCAAATTCACTTGGACTATTTATTTGAAAATATATCACACAAGTTGCAAAAAATTTCAAGGCACTTAAACAAAATTCATTCTTCAACGTGATTTCACTCTCAATCAATGTTTTTTTTCAATCTTCATAAGACCATATAAGAACTTCAAATCAAATCCAAGTCATCTGAATTAAATATCAATTCGAGTAATTTTGCCTGGAGCTTCCGTGTGTAGGAAATTCATCGCAGGAGTGTCATATTTACAATGGATGAATCTGTTTATGTTCCGGTAACTCTGCAGAGCGTAAAATAAATAGATCCAGCCGCATACTGTGAGCAAACAAATTAGAAAATAAAAAATATAAATAAACAAATAGAAACAATCACACGAAGGATAATAAATTAAAAGTCATACAAAATAAAAAGAAACCGGAATTTGATCAATAATTTTCGTCGATCCTTACATGAATAGATGATCAAATGCCAAAAGCACATAAGTGTATTCAGACAATCAGGTGCAGCAGAAAGACAATTAGGAGTAATAGAATTATAGTCATTCAATCCGGCTTTTATATCCAATAGAGATCTGAAGAATGATAAGGCTATCAAAACGGTCAAAGATGCCAGTGGAATGGTCCACAAAACTAATGCCGTGAGCAAAAATCCCAAACGTTGCTATTGACGAAACGAAAAGTATCAATTAAGAATAATATTTGGACGCAAAAATAGGACAAAATTTTGTTGTAATCCAGTTCATGGATGATTGATGCTCTTTTGTTATGTCCTTTCAAATGGTTTTTCAAAGAATTTATCTGTGTTTTACTTACTAATTTGATCCCAATCAGCCAAATAAGGGACACTAATATGTTTATAACTGGAAAAATTCAAAAAAATAATTTAAAAAATAGCAAAATTCGTCAAATTGATAGAACATTCAGCAATTTATCACAGTATACAACTGACCAATATATTCCTGCAATAAATCTTCATAAATATCATCCTTTCTGCCAAAAAATGCGAAAATGCATAGGAAAAGTAAATTCAGTATTAAACAAATCCAGCCTATCACTTTGCCTTTAACTAAATGAACACTGTGCGAATAACATTCCATTTTGAATGCTGTTCGAAGACTATCTGACTCTGTTTGACGAGACTCTGTAAATTGAATATAGATTGAATAAGCTAAGTCATATTTATGATTGCCGAAAAAATGTGTTTGAATTGACTTGTCGGTTGTCACTCAAAGCCGATGTAATGTGAAATAAAATGATGATTGCAAGATGATCATGATCAATTGGCACAATCTCGGAATTATCTCGACACATTCCTCATGCGTTCTGAGATGCTGAACGAAAAGTTTGAAAGCAGATCGTTTTTATGACCTATGACTTGAGACGGAAAAAGTTGAAAAAAAAAACATTTGCTTCGAATTCGGAATGAAATCAAAGGAGAATGATCAACGACGATTCGTCTACAGCAGAGGAACGATTAAAAATAAAGCGAAAAATAATTTAATTTCGAGTTTGAGATAGCGTCATTGCATCGCTCCGAAATTGCCAAAACAAGTTTTTAGCACTGAATTATCGCGTCGATAAGGATTTTACTTCAATGAAAAGAAAAAAACATGAACAAGATAACAATAATTTCAGTTTGAATTTAAAATTATTTAATTTTTTTTTTCGTGCATTCTAAGCGAATCCAGCCTATTCAACACTTCATGGCAGTTGGAGCTGCATACGTCACGTTAAAGACAGGAATTGTCAATCGTTGAATGTCCTTTTTTATTTTTATGTAACATATAACAGCTAAGATGAAATCAAACACGATGAGAACTGCAAATAAATTTTGAGAGTGAAAAAAAAATAGAAATATTTTGACATAAAAATCCCTTTTTAACAGATTTTTACAATATTCATCTTGTTTTGATTTAGATATTGAATATTTTCATTGAATGAAAGAAGTGAATACAGCTATTCTGATATTAAATTACCTGCTACAATCATCAATAGCACAAGAATACAGTATATACCAAACAATTCTTCGTCATCAGCGCTTTTGTCGATATGAACTGCAGCAATTATTCCTAATCCAATTAACGTGAATAGCCCAAAAACAGCTTGAAAGACCGAAAAAACCAGTGAAATCAGCATCAATATGGTTTTGTTCTAAAGAAATATTCACAATAAATTAGCTGAAATTTGAATACGATCTTTTCTCTTCTTTGTCATTGAATGATCGAAGTCATAAATGACTTTTCTTATCTTTTCTTAAAATATCATTACATTAGCCAATCCATACAGCCAAAGCACCGCTGTCGTCAAGTCAAAGGCTGAAAAAGTAGAAAATTAAATTGTTTTTTTTTTTAAGTGAATCCTTTGACGGCTTTGCTGTATCAAACTAACTATTTGTTTGACGAAGACATTTTTCGCATGATCACCAGCCTTCACTCACCAATTGTGAAAAGATTCCAAGAATTTATTTTTGACACGCAAAGGAGATCAGCTACTCCTATTGTTAACCATATACCACCTAGTACATATCCGATGATTCTCCAATTACAACAGCCTTCCGACCGACCAATCTCCATTTCAATTTCTCTTTGTATAACTTTTTCAAATGTCACGAATTGCTCTGGAGCTTTTTTAGAAATATTTTTTTATGCTCACTTCTCTCTTTGCTATTTCTCTCTTTGTCAAATGCAATTGATTCAAATTGTTCACTCTTTTCACAAATGTTGTATCACACTTGAATATTTTCTAGTCAGCTTTAAATGCTATTTGCTGGCAGCTTTTAATTTGTCGCTTGACTAGATGATTGGTAGCTTTAACAGATAACTTGTTGGAATTTCCAAAACGAGAATGATATAACGTGCTTCTGTGTTGATTACAAAACGACATGTTGTCAGAGGTCACAACCGAAATACGATTTTAGATTGCCATATCGTCGAAGTGATGCATTACATAGTGGCGAAGCGTTACGACTACGCGTACCACTACGAACCACTACGTTTAGGGAATTAGTGAACGTAGTACTACGCGGAATCGTAACGCTTCGCCACTAGGATGCATTAGAAAACCCCAAATAGAGAATATTCAACATAGACGTATTATCGTGTGCAAAATATTAAAAAGCAAAAACAATTTTTGAAAATTCCTAAAGTTTAATCGATGTTTAAGCAACATTTCAAATGAATCTTACTCCATCGATTATGTTCGTATTTAAAACTTCAAATTATAACCAACAACCTTAAAGGGAAAAAAAAACCATTGCGTTTCTTCTTCTTCAGGAAACAAACATTATTCAGCAATTTATTTCTTTTAAATACCATTTCGTGAGTTTGTATCTTGAGATTCCTTACACATTTATTTTAATCTATGCACAAATATTTTTGTGTGCGTATTATCATTGACACCACTAAATCGTTCAATGCTTAAAAGAATTGCTTGTTGTTTATAACATTGTGACTATCCAGTGTCCTTATCCATTAAGCCATTGAATAAATGAAAATAACTCGCTCGTCTCATTCACTTTGGTCCAATTCAAGATCCCGATAATTGATATTAATCTCATTATTTTCAGTGGATGTCACTGTGTACGCAACATTTAATCGTTTTCTTTCAATAACCTCCTTTAGCTTTTTATAACTCTTTACAGCATAATAAAAGTAGATGACGGTGAAAACTAAAAATGCCGAAAAGAAAATAATTCAACCAAAATTTGGATTAAACCTGATTATATGCTGTTATAAATCATATAAATTTATCAATAGAAGAAAGGAAAAAATTTACTTATCAAGAAAAATCCGATCGAAAGGATCGAAAGAACAGTCTCGCGAGCATATTCATTCCCGAAAATGAGCCTGTCGGTTAAACAAATTAAGATATTTGAACATGGTTTGAAGTTCATTTTCAGTTATAAGCAAATTTGGAAATCACCCAGGCACAGCAAGAATGATTATGAAGCTGATCCAAATGAAAAGAACGCCACCCCAGCAAACTAATGCACTGGCCATAAGATCAGGTTTATTCTGTTGAAAAGAGAATGCAAAGACATTTAATTGTTTGCGATGATTTTATCAATTATCTCATGCGAATGTGGATTTTAGTCTTCAAAACTTTTTTGCCCTTTCTTCGAAAGAAAAGGAGGAAATCGAAAGAGTTTTTCTGAATTTGTCGTGTTTTCCCTTCCGTTTCGAAATTATAAGGTAGAAAATTACTAACCAAAGCGATTCCTAGTAACCAAGTTATACTTGCTGCAATATTTAGCACTGAAATTATAGCAGTTATGAGTAAATTTTCTTCTTCTTTTCTTCTTACTAGTCAGGCTCTGATCATGTAGCAATGCTTACCAAACGTGCAGATTGTAGCATAAGCCAAGATGTTGTCTGTAATCCCTCGGAATAAGAATAAACAAAATGCATTCAATGCAATCCCAAGCCATCCAATCTCTTTGCTACAATTTTACAATTCATCAATTTAATCATTCGTCAATCAAATCAGATTGAAAAAAATCGAATTAGATTGAAATTCAAATTTTACCTACAAAACTTCCACTCACTAGCCTTTGCCATTGCAAAATAACACTTGTAAATAAGGGAGCGCGCGAGTTGTTTTTTGTTTTGTAGACACTTTTAAATTTTGACTACTGAAGATAAGAAATTGAACATCAGACGCGAAGATAATAGTATCATTGATAAGATAAACCGCTGGATTCACTTCTCAAACGCAGTGAAGCGATCTCCCAACTGCAAAAATAGCTGAAAACACACAGAACGTATATTTCAGTCCACATTGTCCTTTTATTCATGAAATTGAACAACAGAAATTAAAGTGAAAAAAAATGCACAAAAAAAAAAATCAGAAAAAAATGTTTTGTATCAGAAAAAAATCATATTACACTTCAAAACTGGGCTCAAAAGATGTGGTGTTTAAAAAACCCAAATAATGAAAAAAAAAACGCTTGAAATTTTCGTTCTTTTTCTTTAATTCTTTAAATAAAATCGAATTTATTCAAATAAATTTCAAAATATACATTCAAAGTTCGAATTTCAAACACTTGAACTACAATCCTCGTGTCTATTCGTCAACAGCTGCAGCAATACTGCGCGCAAAGATGTTATGAAGCAATTTATCATATAGGCTTATATCTTATATCTTCACTATTGTCACGATAACATTCACTTAAACAGTAGTATTTTCTTATCGTATAACACGCTTTGTTTATTCATACTTTGCATATTTGAAATGGGTTTTCATTCATTTGTGAAGAAATCAACTGATTTCAGTCGCCTTTTAAAGGCATGTGATGTACGTGAATACAGCTGTGCTACGGCTGTTGCTTAAAATCTCATATCGTTTCGGCTATTTCTTCGAATGTATAGTGGTCGGTTTGTCCGGGATGTTGGGCCGAAGCCACCGTATAAGATACTTTCATCCTAGTCTCCTTCTTCGTAAAACTGATTTTGACGAAGCTTTTGACAGCATAATAGAAATAAACGCCACTAAAAGGAGAAAAATTGTGCGGGACGACATTCGAGTCAGCAAGAAAAACCAACTTACGAAGCAGTTAAGAATAGCGAACTCACCTGAGACCTAGATATCATTACAAAAAATGTAAAAAATACATGAAAATTAATTAATTGCTTTCATCAGTTTGACAATTGAAAATGTCATTACCTGTCGCAGAAAGACCCAAAACAAATATAAATATGAGCAACGCACCATCACCGATACCAACACCGCCGGCTATTCTGTGTAATTAAAGCGTCAGTTAATTTGTGTTGAGTAAAAAAGAAATTCTAGTGTTAAATTACATAGCCAACACGTAAACAACCGCTAAATAAATGCAATAACAGAATTGAATGATATAAAAAACGAGTGTCATCACCATACACCAGAATATGTTCTATTGAGAAAAAAAATACGCGAAAGAAAATGAGTTAATAAATGTAGTGAAAAGTAATGAATTACGCATCAAAAACTTGAATTTGAACTTGAATATACTTACAAAAACTATTGCAAAGATCCAAACGACCGACAATACACAACTTGCGGCTGAAACGATTTAAAAGTGAAAAACGATTTAAAAACTTTGAACTTGTAATTTTCCTCTTTTTTCACTATTATTGTTATTTGATTGAATGAAGAAATAGGAATTCTCAAATTCTTCATTAGTCTTCATTGTCATTTGTTTGGAAATAGTTTAATAAAGGCGAACATTTTTGTTGTCCAGTTCATTCTCACCAGATTCATTTCGCTCTTTGTTGGGTAAACTTACCGAAAATCCAAAAACTAACACTGAATATGACACCCCAGATGGTGGCTCCATAGGTAAAAAGAATAATTAAGACAAATATGTTGAATAGAATTCCAACAAAGCCCACTATTTTACCATACGATTTCGAAGAACTCTCTTCAAACGATTTAACATTTTCATCAAGTTCTCTGTAGACGTTTTGATTGGTGTTTTCCATTTTAAATCAATTTCAGTTACATAAAATTATTTACAGTCTAGCGACAAAATGGATGGAATCACGTTGGATTCAATCGTACACAATTTGAAGACTAATAAATTTAAAGGCGATTTCACAAATTCGTCATTGATAAGCAATTAAAAAGCGATAGCTTTGAATCGATAAATGTGACACACGATAAGATTATTTTGCAATCCACTCAAAACCATCGGATTTAACATTGAACTTGGATTAAAGTTTATTTTTAGGTGGGTAAAATGAGAATTGAAGAATTTAAACGGAATCAAGAAAGCAATACACCTTAGCCAATAGCAAGCAGAAGCACAATTCTATGTCTATCAATAACAGATGATAAGGTGAGTTTGATAACCATTACAACCTGATTTCGTTTATAAAATCTCTGTGAATCACACGCTTGATTCTTTTTCAATCTTTTTTCATACGTTTTTATTTATCATTTTTCCATTTATTTACGGTTATTCCAATTAGAAGTTCCGAGAAAATATTTCTCATCCAATATTTGAGGGTATGTATTTTTTTAATGATTTAAATCCAAATCGAATTCATATTTTCTTAGAAAGTCCAAAAAATCTTATGATAACATCAAAATTTGATGGTCAAATTGTCAATAAATTCAATTTATCAAGATAAAAAGTCAATCAATTTTAGAATCACTTGAAAAATGCATTAAAAACATCATATTCCATAGCAGTTAGTCCAAAACATGACAATTATTGTCCGTATACTTGATTTAAACGGTGACTTCTGGATTTTTATGGACGCGTTTCATCGATTTATAGCAAAATAACGCAATGACATATGAACACACCCAATAATCTGAAATAGATACGAAAAGACAATGAGGTCAGTAGTTTCTCTCGTAGGCTGTTGGCAATTTGTCATTTTTGTTTCTTTACCAATCGCCAATAAGAAGTACATTTCTCGTACGTGGGATCTTGGCTTGTCTCCATGGTCAGCAAAGAAATAAGAGATCATACACACGAACACAAGAGACAAGTTCGTGCCCCACCAAATTAAACTTGCTAGAAGAAGAAAAAAAAAACACACGGCTTAGACACAATGGTCAAGTATTGCAAATGAATTCAAAGTTAAATCATTACCTAGTGCAAACTCCAGTTTGTTCTGAAATGTACGAATTTGTTAGTTATTGCTTGTCTGTACGGTGTTTGACGAGTCTACACTGTACAGTGTACAGACACTCAATATGAGAACAGTATTGCGCTCTTTGGGATATTTACCCTATCAATCCCGAATATCCAACTATACGAAGATACAAGATTTAATGCTGGCAAGAATGGGATGATACTTTCATGCACACTTTTTCCAAACAATCCCGGATGCTTACACAGAGCATAAATCAGGATAAACGATAAGATAACACCAAGCCAACCAATGGTTAGACCAACAATTCGACAAAATCTCCAACCGCAACAGCAAGACTGTTGTTCCTCGTCCATTGTCTATGGTGTTCAAACTATAACTGAAATGAAATGGGTTTCAGTGAGTTTTCAATTGAATAAATAGAACTTATAAATAGATTCTTCTTCACAAGCTATTAATCACAGCTTTGCAGTTAAAATTGATAACTTCGAAATTATCTGCTCATTAACATCGGCCATTAAGTATTACTTCCAACATGTGAAACAATTGAAAATCGATGCAATCAAAGTTAAAGGCAATTTTTCACAGTTTTTGCACACACTCAATTGTTTTTCGCATCAGCAATCATTTGGAATGGGAAATTTTAATGAGTAGACAAATGAGCAAACAGCTTGGGGAAAGACACACAGTCTGACGGCCATACAGAGTCAGTCTCTGTTTCTACTTCAAGGCTTGGAATATTCCAAATGGCACTTCTCTCTGCGTCAATTGAATCGACCTAATTCTACATTGTTGACTCTACAAGGCATTTTGTACAGCTCAAATTGATGGAATCAACGCAAGTTATGTTGTGAACTGAGTCTGTTATTTGTTGTACAAACCATTCGTTGAATGTAACCTAAAAATATATGATTTAAATTAGTTCATTTTCTTTTGCTTTTTACTTAAAGCCCTTGAATATTCAACGATATCATTCCGTTTGAATATTCAGAAGATGTTATTCAACGCAGCATGTGTGATTTCTTACGAAATGAAGGAGAAATGTGTGGGTGTGCTCAGTGCACACCACATGGAAAATAGTAAACAGTTTACTAGAACTGATGAAACACATAAACTTTCATGTGCTCTTTCGTTTGATTTTAGACGCCGTTCTTTCCATTACAAGGAATGTCAATATTGCTGCAATGAATTGACGTGGTGCCAAAACGACCCCAGATTTTGTGCTCATGAATGATTCAATGCTTTGAAACGACGGGAAATTACGTTGGTTTATAAGTGAAGCTAGTTTCCTCAAGATACTTGCTCTATTTGCATGGAAAATACGTTTTTCACTCGTTTTTGGCTTCTTTGAATAATTTCTTTAATGAAAACATAAATGGTTTTAATAAATCTCATATAAAACTTGATGAATTTTGTGCGTTTTAAGAAATATTTTCAGGAAAATGAATGAAATTCACTTTTTTTAAATGAAAAATTGCGTTTTTTTGCTAAAGAAATTGCTTTTCATGTATCTTTTTAGGCACACAATTTCCAAATTTCACATCAATTGCTTCGAAAATACTTCGTTTCGAAGCTAATTTGAATGTTTTCACTCACTTCACCGAACTTTTTACCTATTTAAAGCTCCTTTTGACTTCAACAAGCCACTTGATAAATCCTTGGAATTTGAAAAATTGCGAAGTTAAGCAAAAATATGCAGAAAAAAACACACAAAAAAAAACCAAGAGTGATAACTTACTCAAGCGAAAGAACAGAACGAATAGAAGAAACTATTCTCCAACTAAAAGAAAAAACAGAACGCTCACCCGAGATGGATGAAAAAAGCGATGTGTCGCTATGTACGACCAATGGTGTGCTGCGACGGAGAAATATTGGCGTCAGTCGGGCTTGGCTATATGTGTGTATGAAGAATAGTAAACATTCAGTGCCGGCGAATGGTTTTGAAGCGCACCCAATGTAACATGCGACCTACGTCATATGCTTATGGTCTAAGCAACACAAATCCAGATGAATTTAAGTGCTAAACCATATAATGAGGCAGACGTCATCGGTGTCAAAGTTGGAATGGGTATTAAATTAGATCAGTTGCAACAATTGCTATTATGTATTACCGCTTAGGTTTGGCTAGCTAACGAGCATATGTGTAATGAATTTGGACAGAAATAATTGTGGTTTTACATTTCGGCACTTCATAACCGAACTTTATTTTATTCGTTTTGTAATATAATAGTTTATCAAAAAAGTTTCATTAGAAATGACATAAGCAACGTTTGAGTAGAGAGAGAGAGTCTCGCAATCTCAAATTGAGATTCTCCATCGAATTGTATTTTGTCGACTAGATAGTCAATAGACTAGAGACAATAAAAATATTTATAATTCATATTCTAGGCTAATAATAGAGACTCTCTTGGAGTGTGACGGTCTCTAGTAAATGAATTGGCAACTTAAAGCACTTTTGTGGTTTTTCATCATTTCGATTTTCAGCATTTTGGATCTATAATTTCTAAGTTATTCAATCAAAATTTATCACTTCTTTTCGATTTTTCTTTGAAATATTTTTCATTTTGAATTTTAATCAACTTTTGTCATTTTATTCCACTGGATTCAGCAATGAGAAAAATGAATAGAATGACGTTTGGTTTGGCGCCATCTGCAAGGTGGAAGTATTTTGCAATACAAATACGTTCTATTGTTGCTGTCATTGATAGTTGGCAGTATATTTATAAAGAAGTTTCATAGTTCAGCGTGTACCGTCAAGATGTCGCTTAAATATAGCATAAACATGTGCTCCATATAAAAACATAGGCAAATTTTATCATTGGATTCAGTGGTGTTATTCAAAAAATTGTGTTAGAAATCCATTTCTGTTGACTTTTTAAAAACGTTTTCTTGCACCCCAAATAATTGACCACCCTAAGTGTTGAGTGTTTTAAAATGTTTTGTGAAAAATGTACCAAAACTCTTGATTATATGCGGGATGTAAAGCTTTCCTGGGAAAAGATATTAATATTTTTGTCCCATCTTTGCGCAAAATTCTTGTAATTTTCGGCTATCTTCTTCATCCAAATTCCTAAACACTACACCATGGTACGCTTGCCCTTTGTTGGCGCCGTCTTTTTCATTATTGTGAAGCAAACCACTGACACATAATATGATACGAGGAAATATACTGAAAGAAAAGAGAGAAAAACATAAGTCTCGAATTTCAACTCCACTTACCGAAATTGAATGAAATACCTGTTGGAACGAAGAAATAAATCGAAACCAGAGACGATTTCTGTTTGTCATTTTTGTATTCCAAGGTGCTGGAATACACACAAACAAAGATCAAACCTAAATTCACGCCCGAAAAAACTAACGATATTGCCATGAGTAAGAAATTGATCTGTTGAGTAGAAGAGAAAATTTTTATGAACAAAAGGAAAAAAATTCTTCTCTCTCAAATGGCGTTTTCTCAAAAAGATGAAAATTTTATTCCTCGTTCTTTTAAGAGAAATACATCGTTTGCGAGAGAAAATAAAAGGATTCAAAATGTGAACCGACACAAATGTGTATTGGTTTTGACCGAAAATGTACTTACCCTTACTATCCCAATAATCCACAAAAGGCAGCCTAAAAAGTTGATAGCTGGTAGAATCGGAATGATTGTTTCATGAAGATTTCGGCCAAATTGTCCGGGATACACAAAAATGATGTAAACAAGGCCTAAATTCACAAATATGTGCAGCCAAAAGATTGCTAATGCCACACCTCGACAAATACGCCAGTCAGAGCTTTCCACCATTTCTTCGATTCAAAGCGATTGGATCGAATGGGCGTTTTCAGTGGAATAAGTCCATTGGAGTTTTAGCTAAAAAAAATTCATACAAAAATTCTTATGGGTTCAAAAAGAAATTTTTGAATAGAACCAAAAAAATATTGCGTTTCGAACCAAAATTTTAAAAAGGAACAAAGAAAACAAAAAGAAATGGCAATGAAAAAAGTTTAAAATAAGTTTATTACCGTTTACGGACTTGTTGAAATGTTATCAATTTTGAAGAGAAAAATCTATGAAAAGAGGTCTTTAGTTAAAATGCCGAGATTAAGTGACGAGCACTGCGTTTGTACGTACTTATAAATGAATGCAAATCGGATGGCGAGTGGTGAAAATCTCACTGTCTGTTTCATCGCCGCTGACGGAGTACTATGTCGTCAGCCACAGCAAATAGAACCACACAAAAAATTGTGCGAATATATAAGATGACTCAACGACCGAGTGAGACAACGGGAATGAAATAACGGCGACTGAACAGTGAACAACCATGGACGTGTCAACATATATCTTAAACAAACTTTCCTCTCCATCCTGCGTAATAGATATGCCAAAATGCGTACTGGCATCCGATACCATCGGATTTCGACACTCAGCGTCCAATGTACGACCTCACACGTACGAAGTGATGCTTGCGTTTGACTATGTGAATCTTTCACATGGGCCAACGCTCTAAAGTCGCATTGTTTCACAATAATCCAACTCAACACATGGATTGTACATCGAATTTGTGCTTGAGTTGATGGTAAAAAATGAAATTTTGAGCAAAAAAAATCAAGTTTGGATGAAATATTTATATTTTCTTTATGAGTTTCCGGTTCAGCAAACGGAAAATGAAACGATTTTTCGTACAATGTATGAAAAAAGTATCAAAGAATATAATTTATTCGCCATTTTTATACTGAATTACATTAAATTTCTTGTTTTTTCTTCTTTTTTCTATCTTTGCTCAATAATGTTGATTCATTTTTAAGGTATAAAAGCGGAATAAGATTCATATTTTGCATGCATCTCCCTCGGGAGCTCAGTTTAAATAGAAAATTCCCAATTTCGGAATCAATTTTTCTCAATGTCTCCCTTTTCCAAATTCACCGATGGATTCATGAACACGCGTTGAACGTTGAATCGTGGATCGTCAATACTTCCAGTATTGGGCCGAGTACCGAGCATATACATGTAAATTAATATAGCAACGACATAAAAACTTATGAATAACCCAGAAAATAGAGTAAGAAAGTACGGTTTGGTCATTGTCATTTCAAAGCGAACCGTCAGATCGTCTTCTTCTGTGTTGAAATAATGGATGTTATCGCCGGTGTTGATTGCATTTCGTCGAATTGGATGCCATATAAAACGGATGCTGTAAAATAAAATGATGACCCAGTAGACTAGACTGCCAAGCATGAATCGCGTCTTCATCTGAAAATGCAAACGAATGAGAAATGATTTTGTTAACTTTGGATAAGCAATTTTTGCTTTGGGATAAGAGAATCATGTCGAATTGATAGTTAATTAACTCCAATTTTATATTCATCAATTCAACAACTCTGTGCGAGCTTTTTCAAACAGCAATTCAACTTATTACTTCATCATTGAAACTCTCTATGTGTAGGTAACTGTCTAAATGTACGTACTATACAACAGCCATAGATCCACGAAAGGCAAGCAAAAATGTTGAATACTGCAATGAAATTCATGACATATATTCATCAAGTAGTTTCAAAATTATCATTGTGTGCACGTGAATATTCTATTCATTTCCAATTTGGAACATTTGTCACAAAACATACCGAGTATTATGATGATGGGAAGCATTAATTTGCCGAAAATTTGCCAGGCATCAGCTCGGAAGGTGAAGATAAAGCTAAAGAAAACACTTGAAAGGAGGCACCACAATCCAATCACCAGTCCAACGACTCGAACTCCAGATCGGCAACCGTTCATTTTTAACACACTTCTGCAATTTTTCGGTCAATTTAAAACTATTGTAAACCATCCAAATTGTAACAATTGAACCAATAGACTAATTTTCTGCAAAACTTTGAAGGGTAACTGTTGTTTTTTATATCATATTTGAGAAGATCACGAAAAAAACTTCCGATATGGATATTTTCAGAAAAGTGGTTTATTTTAAGACTATGTTACAATTTGGATGGTTTACGATATTTCAATAAAATAAACGAAAAAAAAATACATAAACTCAAACTCTGACATTTGACTTAAAAAAAATGATGTATATGATTCAATCAGACCGGCAGCATGGTTATGAGAAATTGTGCAAATGCGTGGGTGATTGGTTGCCAATAGGTGAACATTGTGTCAACATGTCACTGAATTCATATTCGTCGGTCGCGATTTCGCATTCAAAATACATTCTGTGACTCCTCTAATTAATTAATTGAAGTTAGACCATTAACTGTAATTAGGCAACTGAAGTAACGGGCTTTGCAATGAAAAAAACATAGTCACACTCTTTACATGGTGCCAATACGATTGAGTATAACTTGCGCAAACTGTAATGATTCAACTCTTGGGTTAATAAAGGTCAAAAGTGCTCTTTAGCAAATATTTAATATAGAAGTTGTAAACCATAGCAGTGAATGAATGATATTTTTGACGTACTATCACTTATCATTTCGTTCTTCCTTAGTCGAAAGTCTTAGGGAAGTTTGAAAAAGGATAAAACTAAATACGTCCAAAAAACAAGTGAAATCTTGTCCAAGTTTTGATTTTCGATCATCACCCTAAATGCTTTAAACTGAAGAAGAAAGAAGTGATATCGCGTTCGAAACGTCATTCCAATTTCAACTATTTATGGTTAAAAAGGTTGAAGGAGAACACTAAACCACATGAAGTACGATCGAACAATCCCTGGAAACACAAGAACCTATGATTCTTCGATGAAAATTTGAGTTTTTTTCTCCGTAAAAATGAACATTTTTTTGACGTCCATAATTTGGTGATCAAATTATTCCTCTTCAACTTAAACTAAAAAAAAAAATCTTGATATTCCCTCACCAAAAACTTTGAACAAGAAGAAAAAGCACTTCGATTTAGTCACGACCAAGCCAATGCGACAAGCTTCTCATTCCAGCGACAGATTATAACTGCGTGAGATATTCAAGAGTGTTTGAGTGAATGCGATGACTAGGTACGTCGATCATGACAATCGCCAATTGGTGCGAACTCGAATGAATGTCAGACATGCCTAATTGATGTCTTCTTGTCATTTTTGTTTTGTATTTATGAGACAGATCTCTCTCCCTCATGCAAACATGTTTTTTCAAAATATGCAGCTCGTACACATTGATAAAGTTGATTTTTACGGTTGTAGCAGTGTGATATTTCACTGCGATTTCAAAGGAGTCTACAACAAATGTATTCTGTGCTATGAATCGTGCGTCATTCAAAAGTGTTGACTATTACATCTGTTCAATTATTAAATTATTTCATTGAGAACAATACATAGCAGAGAATATTTGCCACACTCTTTTGAATCCGCTGTAAACTAATTAGTTTAATGCGCTGCTACTAGGTTCAACCAATTATTATTTGATCCGACTCATATATACGCACGATAGAATTCAGAGCAGAGTCTGCAGACAGACAATTGCTACGTATTTTCAATTTTCAGCATTTAATTCAAACGATTCGAATTTTCGAATTTTGGTTAAACTTTAAGTCGTTGACATTTACAAATTCGTTTCTTGCTAACTGAAAGTTGCAATCAAAGCAATTTCTGTTCAAAGCAGAGATAAATAACCTGGGCGAAATCACCAAGTCCGAATGAAATGACAAGCAGCTCAGAGAAAAACTGTGCCAATTCATTACGCTCCATGTGGATATTAAACAGTCAGAGACTGCATATTTGTTACTGAATAGGCCTTAGCTGAGCTGAATTTGCTAACTCAGGCTCCTGAAGCGATATTTTACCGCACTTACAGTGGTGAGTAATGTCATTGCTAGCTGAGATCCACCTTAACCGTGACTATGTATTTCTTGTAATTACCAAAGAAAGATGTTCAATAAAATGCACAATACAATTGTAACAACCAACAATTGCGTCGTTTTTACTCAATAAAAGGAGCATTTCCAAAGTCATCCATGAACGCGCTAAGCAGGCTTTGTTATGCGCTAAATTCATCACGCTAGTTAAGAACCTTATAACGTGTATCTTGCTAACTCCCTGTAGTTCTGATCATTCCAAGTAATTTGCAGAAAAATCAACAACTAGCAAAATTGCTCTGCGAGCTCATTCGTTTTCATATCAGGGTCAAAGAGTGAGTTTAATAACTATGTTTAAGCATTTTTACACACTATCAAATGAAAAAAAAAACACTTGTCTTA
The DNA here is from genome assembly GCF_009176505.1 of Sitodiplosis mosellana. Taxonomy (NCBI): domain Eukaryota; kingdom Metazoa; phylum Arthropoda; class Insecta; order Diptera; family Cecidomyiidae; genus Sitodiplosis; species Sitodiplosis mosellana. The sequence continues at coordinate 284,296 of NW_022601405.1, read as the reverse complement.
GGAACAACGAAATGAAATGTGGTATTTTCAGTTGGTTTTTAGAGCCAATCGGTGTCTACAGTTCCATCATTGTGATTCAATTGATTTGTAGCATGGTCTTCTTGGCTTGCAACAATTTTTTAATTAGAATTGGTAATTAAGTATATGAAGATTTACATCATTTCAGCAACTCCGTAATAGAGGTTGCTTCGTTCTCATTGCATTTGTAACTGGTGCTTCAAACCTTTTTTTCTACTGTTTCTTCGGAAAGTTGGCCAGCGAAAGCTATGTGAAAATGTCTGACTGTTTGTTTGAGTCCAATTGGCGTGAAATCAATATTGAGCTGCAAAAGCACTTCACACACTCAATATTATAGCGACATCTATTATTAAAATAGCTTGTAGTAAACGCATTCATAGCATTTCACGGTAGTTGCGATGTTACCTATTAAATTCCCCTGTTGTATGTAGTTAACAAGTGTCAAACATGAATGTGTCAGTACTACAAGGGAACTTAATAGGAAACATCGCAACTACAGGGAAATGCTATAAATGCATTTACTAAAAGCTATTTTAATAATAGATGTCGCTATAATATTGAGTGTGCATTCTCATGATCGCTAATTTATAGCGTCCAATTTATTAACATGGTTTTGGGCTCGCCTATCTCAACTTGGAAACTTATACTAGAGTAAGCTCAATTTGAATCAATTTAAAATGTCAATTTACCATGTTAACTATTCGAAAGCCCATGAAAACACCACCATTTTTCTCTAGCTCCTGAAGACTGTTCTCACTTACTACATGATATGCAGAACAATGACTGAGTACTAGATTCATCAAAATTCAGGATATGAAATCAGAACAAAAAAAACTTCGATCTTCAACTCGGGAATTGATTTTGGAAGAATTTGCTGTCATTTACTAAACTGATATTTTATGAGTATTACTTCTAATGATTATTGATGCACATTATTTGCAAATGCTCTGAATGTAAATCTTTCAATATCACGGAATATCATAGGAGCAACATGTCATAAACTCACAGCTATCAACTATTTCCATCAGGATTACCATTTTTTCTATAGAAACCCGTTTCTGGTGCACACCTGTGTATGACGATATTTCACACCGGAATATTACTGTAGAAATGTGTTCTGTATTCGACGCTATAGAATCTCCAAATACCCTGAAAAGTCGGAAATAATTGTTGAAATCCAAATCTGAAACGCAACTGATATAACCACTTTATTTATCAAAATTTTCAATCACTCTTGAAACACAATAAACACATTAAAAATTACAGATCAATGAGTTGAATTTCCTTTTATTTCTCAATACACACAGGGAAGAATGGTTGCGATATTTGGTAAAAAAAAAAATCGTAAAAATAATCCAAAATTAAGATATCTAAGACAAAGACATTTATGATTGAGTAAATAAATGGGTTAACATTTTTAGGCAATTAAGTTGTCTTGAACATACTGCTTGGCTGCTGTATAGCACACATTTAACTGTGGGTCATTTGAATGATTACTCGTATCAGCTCTGCTAATTGAATCTGTTGCCAAAATGCAGGCAACGAAAAATCCCAGAAACAGACATGCGCACACAATGAGATACCAATTGGCGTACAATACGGGGTAGAAGGCCGAAGAAATTAGATAAACAATTGAGACAAAAGCGGGGATAAACCACAGAAATAACGGTAATAGCATGAATCCAAGTTTATGCTGCATGAAATGAAACAAATTGATTAGATTGATGTTATCTCGCTTTGAATAATAATAATTCCAGAGCTGCATCGACAAACGAAAAAAAATCCGAAAAATCATCAATTTAGAAATTGTTCCACACTTACTTTGCTATTCCCATAAAGGTAACAAATATGTAATAACAAATTTATTGCTGAAAAATTCAATGATTTTCATAAAAATGGTAAATAAATGTTTTGAAATTGATTACTTGAAAGTCTTACCGATGAGTGGATAGTAGTCTAATATGACTACACCTAGAAAAATCAGGAGGAAATGCAATAACACTGCTAAAATATTAACTATCCGACTGAATTCTCTCGAGTCAATATGCGTTTTCGTGACCATTTTCAATGAAAATACGTCACCTCTGTACAAAGTCCAAATCAACACTTGTTATTTCTTCGACTCGGATTGAATGGAATCACATCGGTTTTGATAACAGCAAATCAAATGTCTAATGCTCACTGAAAATTAAATTCTGGTCAATTTTAACGTACGATCAATTGTCTATGTTTTATAAACACATTTTAAGCTTTCTTTGAACCAATGACCACCTTTTGAATACAAAGACTTCTTGCATTAGGTGTCCCTTGTGCTAATGAAATGACAAATATCGAAAGAAATAAATGAATAACAGTCACTCAGTTGTATGTAAGCAAGCACTTGAAATTGACTAAGTTGATTGAATACACAAATTATGTACAGAGCTAATCGCGTTCCTAACCAGTCGAATGATTAAAACTAGAGCTAAATATAGAGCTGAGTGATCATTTTGATGGACCGTGAAATCGAATCAGTCTATGTTCAATGTTTTTTTTAAATGTAAAATGTGTTTGATAAGCGAGAAGTTATTTTTTGCGGGATATCAAGTGTTTGTGCGTTATCATCGAATCGAGTATTATTCAAGTCAAACTTGTGTGTAAAATTTTCACCAACGGTCAATCTACGTTCCGAGACGCTCGATAAGCGATGATAAGAAAAGTCAATGTTTGCTCACAATAGAGATGGAAATAAATAGAAATCATACTTGGTTTTATTCTTATGGATTGAACCAACAATAGAAAAATATATGTAAACAATATTGTCTTTGTGATTAGAGCATTGAGTACGCTGGCTATGCAGCCGCTTCTATTCAACAGTGCTGTTCAACAGCCGCTTTCAATGTATTTGGTACGAAATGGGCTGGTATTTCTTCCCATTTCTTCCCTATACCAAATGCATTGACACCGAATGTTAAACAGCACTGTTGAATAGAAGCGCCTCAATAGTCAGCATACTCAATGCTTTGTGTGTGAGGTTGAAAAAGAAACGAAAAAAACTGGATTAATACACGTTCATTTAATATTCAAATTGATTTTTTTCGAACCACTTCAAACTAGGACACCTAGTTGACTTGATAAAATGATGAAAGAATAGTCGAATGTAACGATTGTTCATGCAATAGAAAAGTATCGTGAAACGTTAGCGAATATGCATTCTCTTTGGAGGAAAAACTATTGAGGAAGGATATAAAGTCCATAAAATTAAAAACTAATCGATCTATTTAATAAATGGGAAAAAAACCTTGGGAACAACCTGGACAGATGACGCATTTCTGAAGAAAATTGGTGTAGAGATAAGTGATTTGAAACAATTTTGGTAATTTAATTCGATTTTAAAATTTAATTTTATTTTGAATATATTTTTCCAACAAAATTGTGAAATGTTCACCGTACCACCTGTAATCACAAATTGGTGTACTGATTATTTTGATATTCATGTCGATAATCCATTACGATTTGTACCAGAGGTGTTTATTAATACTGTGAACGTTTCACTTGTTTTGTTTTTCCAAAATCGAATCCAACGACCAAAATTGCTACCAATTACTTATCACACGAATTTTCGTTAGAAATGCGTCATCCGCCCAGGTGAACACAAGATTCCGTTCCCATTTATTAAATTGATCGATCATTATTAGAACATTTTCAATTTGTTTAGTTCATGAAAATGTAAATGTGTTGTTCAGTTGAAAAATTACGATATCTGGAATGAACGTAATGCAAGAAATTTAAGGTTTTAGTTCAAGTTTGGCTTTTCAGACGGTGAGAAATCAGAAAGAGAAAATCAACAAGAATATTCACAGAGTTTGAAACATTTCATTTCTCTTTAAATCCAAATTTCATCTTATTCAAAATTGTAT
>NW_022601405.1:197330-260379 GCF_009176505.1 Sitodiplosis mosellana | reverse complement strand
CATTAACAATGGATAAATACAAATCGAAAATATTCAACCTGAATCCACGTCAGTACATATGGAGCAACGACAACGAATTGCAATGTGCACGAGTATTGAAAAGCATGGTAGATTATATAATTGGAGATGTGGAAGTGCTATCCTTCACATCAAATCAACCCGTTTTGTTAGGGAATATCCAATGCTCAATTACTAAAGGTGTGCAAAGTCTGAATGGTTCTTATGTAGAAGTTGACATCGCCCAAGTAGAAGATGGGACTTTTCGTATTTCAAAACTTCTTTACAGCGGAGGATTTAGAGTATAGCAGCAAGATGATATATATGCGCCTCAACATGATAACCAAATGGTTTTAGAAAAACCCATTTTCATCAAACCTCGTACAATGTACGAAATTCGCACGACTATTAGTGTTAGTCCAAATGGTTGGTGCGATCAATTATGGTTGCCAAGGGTGGACCTTGATAATGGGCTGAAAATCACTTTCCATCGAAATCCAAATTTGAACTATAACAACTCCATTTATGGCTGGATTTCTTCATTGGGATTGAACAGGATTTAAACGAGACATTGTGTAGCCTAAACTGAAAGAAAAACAAATGAGTGGCAAATGAACGTCCAACAATTTTGGACCAAAACTATTTTTAAACTCAATTCTCTTTTCATTAAATTGTAACCGAACTTTCGCATTTCAATTAAACTCAATATCTCTTAAATTCCTTATTTTGTTTTCTTTGATAATTTTTTTAATTTACAGCAATGCTTCTGTGCGAAACAAGGAGTGAACAACTTTCACCCTAATTAAGTAATTTTCAATTATTTTGAGAATACAAACAAATTTTCGGGTAGGATAAGAAATCTACAAGGAACAATCTCGACATATTTTGAAAAAATACATATTTCAATTTGTACTCGTATTTATATAGCTAGAATTGACTCAAATCTAACCGCTCCTTTGCTACAGCTTGCTGATGATTTCATTGAATTTTTCCGCTGCAACTTTCTTCAACTGTTCGCTCTCTTGCGGTTGCATCAACCATCCCTCGGAAAATGCTCTCTTCATTCTGCAGCAATTTATACGGGATATCGAATTCTTCGGCACTGCCCGCATCCATGACTAAAACACGGTTGGAATCAATGATGGTGTGCAATCGATGAGCCACCGTTAGAACGGTAAAATGTTCGAATTTCTCGTGAATCGTTCTCTGAATGAGTACATAGGTTTTTGGATCCACATTGTCTGTGACTTCATCGAGTACCAGCACTTTGTTATTTCTCAAAATTGGCCCGAGCCAAGCATATCAATTGCCGTTGGCCTTGGCTGAAATTGGTTCCGCCTTCGGTAACCTGGATATAATTTCAAAAATCAAAATTTTTTTCAAGGAGAAATGCATTAGCTCATTGAAAATGAGAAAAAAAACCTACTAAATAGTCCAAGCTATCAATCATTGATTCCAATTCAACGTCCTCTAGTGATCTCCAAATGGCATCATCGCTGTAATGGCCAAATGGATCCAAATTATAGCGAACTGTGTTCGAAAACAAGACTGGATCCTGTGGAATGATCGAGATTTTCTCTCTTAAGCTGCTAAATGCAATCGTCCCACTGTTGACGTCGTCGATTTAAATGATTCCATCGATTCAATACAAACGAAAGAGAGCTCCTATGAGAGTCGATTTTCTAGCACCAGTTCTACCAACATGCATCACACAAAATGTTATGCGCATATCCTTTTGAGATTCAATGCAATCCAAATCACTCGCCCACAACTCCAATTTTGAGTCCAGATTCAATTTCTAAGCGAAGGTTTTTCAACGTTGGCGCACCTTGTGGATCATATCGCAATGACGCATTGTGCATTTTTATTTTACCTGTTCTTGGCCAATCGGATGGTGGTTTTTCATCCGGACTTTGTTCCTATGTAAAATATTGAAATTTCAAGGAAATTTTCAGCAAATAAATGTTGAGCATTCAGAAATGCATCCTACCGCGATGATTCACAGCTGTTCAAGAAAGCGAATCGGTTAGTCTCAAAACCATCATCGCTTAGCGATGCCATTAAACCGGTTGTGCAAATGTGCTATTTAGGTAAATATTTAAGCATCGATTGATGAATCGCAAACACATTTTATCGTGATTTATGATTTGGCTTCTATTGTGACTGGTTGATAAACAAGCATCTAACACAATTTGGATTGATTGACATTGATAAAAATCCGTGAAGTGTAAAAAAAAATTGAACATTATGAACAAAAACGCGGAAAACTTTAAACGACATAGTTGTGTGGACGATAAATATGTGGCGTCTGAATGAAATTCAATATGAATATTTAAAGTCATATAGATCCCATACCTGATACCGTGTAGACGATCTTCTTTTTGATCTTCTGTTGAAATTGGATTGTGTCATTTGCCGTCATCTGAGCTGCCATAATGCCATAATCAAAATAAAAATCAAAACAAACAAACAGGCAATTCGGAAGACTAGAAAGATGTCACATTTATTGTCCTACAATCTACATTCATTATCGAAAATAAATAACATATTGTATTTTGACATCAAGACTGGCTTAAAATTAATCATTAAATTCTTGAATTAAAACCAAATTTTAGATATGGACCAAGAATATTTTCCAAGTACTGATGTCTAACGTGTGTCTTTCTTCAGTAAAGGAAGAGAGTTAGGATCATCGGCGTGAGCAATTAACCACCGTGTGGTACTTTGAAAGGAATTTGGCACTTCAAAAGTAGCTTGAAAGCAGTAGATTTAAATAATGTTTATAGTTAGATTCTTCACAGCACCACTATTGTGGTTTTAACTTGGATTCCTATCCATTCTTTGTACTGTCACGAACGTTAGATTTGACATTGGAATACTCGCACCATTTCGTCGTATATGATCCGTTGACTTTTTGATGAATTCGTAGCTGAAGATGCAGAGGCAATAAGGAAACACCAGCAGCGGCGCGTATACTGTGGGACTTTTGAGAGTTAGTTTATTATCACCGGTATACACGGAATAAGTAAAGCAAACCCCGAGAAAAAAATACCAAATTAATCCAACCAACATGCAAACCGGGCGATACTGTTTGAAGAAAGGACAGACATGATTTATATTACAATTTTTAAGTTTACTCCTTTAGCAATTTGTTCAAAAATGACTTGATACACTTACGAAAGTTACACCATACAAGAAACACACTATGGCCCAGAAATTAGTCACTGTAAGATAAAAAAAAAACATTTTTTAGTTAAATCGAAAAATTTTCACGACCAACGTTTATTTACACATCTAAAGTAATTGTTGGAATTTAATTAAGTTTACCGCATTCATGAATTCCTATTTGTTTCTATTAAAATACGAAGAAAACACTTACATCCAAATGATATCTTGACGATGAATTCATATTTTGATGGTCGTTCATAATGAAAATGATCTTCGAAATCATTCTCTGCGAGCCAAAATTTCGAATTCAATATAGACAGAAGTGCAATATAACTAGCCACGAATGTTGCCCAACCCACGATGATTCCAATCAATCGCCATTTTTCCCATCCGATGCATCGAGTATAGTAGCTGTTATCAGTTGCCATTCCCACTTGATAGCAAACTGTTATGGAAAAACATGATTTTAAGATTTAGTTTCGAAGGTAATGACTTCAAATTGGTTTTTTTTTCAAAATGTTGTGCAAATCAGTCGATTTTTCGTTCAATGAAGCTTTTGAATCGATCAAAGAGTTGATATTCTTAAACTTCATATGTTTCGATACAATTCAAATGGTTTTTTTTATCAAGAAATTTTTTATACACTAACATTAAAGAAGAGCATATTCTTCTGATAGATTCCGTGATTTAAAAAAAAACTGAAGTTCAGAAAAATCGAAGAGATTCACTTTTCTTTCGATATGAATAGCGAACAGATTCTATAAAAATGAACAAACATATATTCCGAAAAATGAATGAAATACTAATTATTCCAAAATCGGTCAATCAATTCGTTATCGCTTGGAATTCCCCGTAAATTCCCAAACAAACATATTTCACGCAATGAGCTTGCGGTCGCACAAAGAGACACAAAAAACATCGACTGATAAACGCGAGAGTCGTATGTTTGACATTCTGAATTTCAATAGTACGCATGCGTTCGATTTGTTTATATTCTATTTTCTCCTCTTGATGTTGTGTATAGTTTGACAGTATGTACAGTATAAAATAGCAAAAGCACAAAAAATGTACAGCAAACCATGAAAATGGTTTCAGATGTAAATGCGCCAATTTTTAATGATTCACAGCTTTTCAGAAGGCGAATAATCGATTTTATTCACAGAAATCGAAGAAGAATAACGGCCAAAGTCGAAGTGATACCTTCGTTTTAAGTAAATTCTTCGAAATCGTTGAGAGTGTTGATTTGTCAATAATCATGTTTTCGTCGGAAAACTTCAGTGTTCCCACAAAAAAATGGATTTTTTATGCTCTCCTTCATTCAACTCACTTTTTTTTTTTAAATTGAATCAAGTCAGAATATGTTTTAGAAACTATTTAGTAGATTTTTATGGCGAAAATTTAGGAATTATTTAGTTACTAGACCTACCAAAATCACAATAATCACAAAAACGGAGCAAAACACAGTTTTCACGTCAACAGCTGACGCCATACTGCGCTGATGTTTGGATACAAGGGGGTCAATGCCAAATTTGACATTGAGTTCGGTCACGTGTATTGGTATACATGTTTTGGAGAAGCGAAACAACACACCGGCAGACGAACATGCGTAGTGCAAAGGAGGGATACATACCAATTCCACTAATTTTGATTGAAAAACCTTTGAAGTGTGATCAATACCAGTTAATTTTTTGCCTAATATCGTCTTATATCCGTCGAACTATTGCGATTTGTCATAACTTTTTTTTTATCTCGTTGACATTTGAACTGAAGATGAATTTTGATGTCGGTGATGATTAAATTATCATTTTTACTTTTCCGCACACGAAGTGTGTGAGAAAAGTATAGCGATCGACGTGATAAAAAGTGTGCTAATTTTTGTTGTGTCCACGATAACTTTCGAACCGCTTAAGCGATTTCGCTCAAATTTGGCCAGGAGTCACTATTAGTAAATACCTTGGATGTATCAAAAGTTGGGCCAAATTGGACTAGTTCATCTGGTAATTTTCGGATGTCATAGAATTTCACCCTTGGATTTTTTTGAAAAAATTTTTTTTTTTTCTTGTTATCATAGAACGGATTTTTGATTTGTTTTAACACGATTTTATCATGTTAATCCGTGTTAAATGATTTATAACACGATGGCCGACCATGATTGACTTTTTTTAAATTTTTTTTTGAATACTTGTGCGGAAAAGTCCGTTTTACGCTCGTAAAACTTTTTATTTGTCCATTTTACACAACCAAACCATAATAAAACAAAACAAAACAACGCAATTCAAATCGAAATGAAAGACGAATTTGACTTTTGAAAAATATTTATTATTGCTTATTGTGATTCACAATTTGTGAAACGTAATTTGATTTTTGTTTTTTTGTTTTTTTGTTTTTTTAAAACATTGAGTTAGATTTTTGAATCACAGTGTCATTTTTAATGCATTTTCTTCAATAAATATACTGAAAATTCACCAATAGCATAAAATACTGGTTACTATTTGATTTTTAAACATTTGTCGGTTATTCTTAAGCTATATAATTGACTTAATTCATTTTGATTGCATTTTATTGCTAAAAATGTTAATAAATACTAAGTCATGAATATGTCATTTCCTTAAGTATGTAAGAAATGTCTTAAAAACATAAATCATCGATTGAAACGTTGGGCAAAAAGACGGATTCTCAAATCTTGATATATGTGTCGAAATGAGTTCGGAAAGACAGTTTTTTACTGTACATTTTATGTAGATTCATTGACTTCAAAAATGTTATGGAGAAAGTTTCCTCCGAGGTTTTTGAGTGCAGAATGCAGATACAACCTTTAGCAAAGTGTAAAAAACCATGTAAAATAAATATATATTTACAACATAGATTTATGTAGAAAAAATGTAAAGAAATTCGCTTTAATCTTCAACAATTCATGCACAAAACAATTACACAGAAAAGATGTTACTTCCAAATTCTAGCTATAAATATGCTTGGTCTCTCCATCAAGGCAAACACCATGGTAAACATCATGTCGGTCGGATTGCTTGTGCATAAGTGGGTAGACTATTTACCTCTACCCTATCAACTACAACGTATGACAGATTCGAAAGTGGACTATTTGCATTGATTCGAATGTGCTTCGTGGCCAATTTCACGTGTTTGTAACTGAGGACAGCAAACACGTAAACAATGAGGAGAAGTACAATGAATATTGTAATGGCAATGTCAATATGCGGAGTTATTGAATATATGAGGCAGCACATTAGAAATCCATACCAAATCAGCCCAATTAGCGCACAAACCGGTTTATACTGCGGAAAAGATAAAATACACACGATTAGCAAAATCGTTTGATATTAATTAATTTTTTATAATGTGTAACTTTGTAACTGTCCGACAAATATTGTCGTCTGCTGTTGTTACCGTTACATGAAACGTACATTGTACAATGTAGATTAAATGTAAAAGGTACTAACTTCGTTTTTTTTTCTTCCTCGGGGTTCAAATATTTGGATTTTTTAATTCCAAAACAGATGAGAGAGGTGAACTTTCTTGTTTTTTTTTACTCTCTTTCATAAAAAATTTATATTCAAATGAGAAACATAATTCGTTGAATCCATATCTACTTACGAGGATAACGCCATATAGAAAGCAACAAATCGCCCAAAAGTTTACCACTGAAACAAAAAAAAAGAATAGCTTATTATATACATTTTCGAGATTTAAAAACAAACTCTCCAATAATGAAAAAGATAAAAGGAAAAGTAATGAAAAGGAAGAGAAAACGTATCGCAAAATTGAAACCGATTAAAAAAATGAAAATAGGAATTGATGTGGGTGATTTTTTTTGCGTTGAAATAGAAAGCAACTCACCAAGTAACAAGAACACTTGAAAATCTGAAGCATTGTAAAATCCAAGAGCACTTACGTGCAACAAAAGTGTCAACAGGATGAAATTCAGGATGAAGACCAACCATCCAATTAGGATGCCGCAATATCTTAATCCTCTCTGTTGAAAAAAGCTTTTTTTGATTGGCATTTTCACTATCACTCGCAGGTAACTATGGAAAAACGAAAAGCAGAATTCTGTTGAATAAAAATGAACCAAATTGATTTTTAATGCAAACAATTTTCATTTTTTCCGCCAGGTAATTTGATTTTACTGAATTTCGACTATTCATTGTGGAAAAAAATAAATTTTTCATAAGAAATTTTTACAAAATCTGTAAAGCACATCTGAGTTTCAAAATGAGCAAAGAAATCTTTAGGGAGAAGCATCGATTCTTTGAAACGCTGCGAACAAATTTCAAAAATACGATATCGCGCATTGAATGAGAGGGGAAACGAAATCAGATGTTGGAACTGACACCTAGGGGATTCATGTATGTATGATACATTTCAAATATTTTGTATTATTTCCCGAATGCGTTGTTATTGTTCATATTCACCTTGAACAATATGTTCTGGAAGTGGGTTTTGGTGGATCCTCAGGATCGTTCAAAACTGCTCCCGGTTCTGGAAGTGGGTTTTGGTGGATCTTCAGGATGGATCAGACTGGGTTTGACAATGCCCTGGCCCATCCTGAGGATCCACTTCCAGAACCAGGAGCGGTTTTGAACAATCCACAGGATCCACCAAAATCCATTTCCAAAATTTTTGAAGCGATAATGACGACAAGAGATTGGACATGGTTCTGCTGACAGTCGGTTTATTGAACAAAATTGAGCAAAATTGAAATTATGCATACATATCTGTTTAATATGTTGAAACATAAACAAATTCATATTATTTGTTCATATTTTAAATATGGAAATTGGCGTGAGGCCCCTAGACTGACACGCAACACACATTCGACCGATAACCGTTTCAATGCGGTACGTGTGCTAATGACATTAGCGTTATACATGTATCCACTTCATCAGCCCACACAAGCGTTACAATGTGCTTTGACTGCGATCCGCAATAACAAACGTTCAAAAAGCCACAGAATCAGATATTGTGAAAAAAATGCGCAGATCCAAATGAATCATTGTATGAAAAAAGAACAAACGCCTTTCTTATTAAAAGATTTACACATTTTTTAATTGAGATCTTTGCTTTCAATTCACGGAAACCTTCATTCATTTTGCAAAATTAAAACTTTTAATCGAATAAGAATCATATTTTAATCAAAAACGAAATGCAATTAAAAAAAAACAAAAAGAATAAAATGCAATTGTCGCGCACTTTCAAAAAAAATACAAACGACGATTCCCATTGAAATTTTAAAGTCTATATAGATAAGATTCTAAAGCCATTATAAATACGACAATTCCAATTCTTATACAATTCAACTCTGTTCAAATTTTAAAATGAAGAAATTACATTCGCTTCTGAGCTAACACACATTTTCAAAACTGAATTTCTTGTTTCTATTTTTACCTCTCGATTTTACAGAGTAAAGAACTGAGTTAAGCAATAACTCATGCAATAACTACTGACTATATTGCACGAAGTGCTGTTCTCGCACCAACAGCTGACAGTAAACTGCGCTAGCGACGCGATAACTTACCGCGCGGCCAGACACAAATTGGATGCGGTCATGCAAGTGTGTTGGTGAATTCGATATAAGCGCTCATGATTAAAAGACGAAAGACGGCGTCGTATGATCATAGGCTAATGCCACAGTGAGACACTGAGACAACATCACGAAAACGCGTAATTATGACTCATACACTCGATTGTTTGGATCAATTGAAACCAAAGGTCCAAAGTGCAAAGCGGTTGTTGTTATATACAACAACGTGATTGTTGCTGTTGTAGTTGTGGTTTTTGTTGAATACAACAGTATTCAAGTGGGAAAAAAACGTTGAAGTTCATTTGATTCTGTTGATGCGGCTGTAATTGGCTTCGATTGAATATGGGATATATATATTGAATTCAAATCGAATTGACTCTTCTAGACAATCAATTATTTTTGGATTTTCTTCGAATTTTTTTCTTCTATTGTTAGACTTTCACTTTTGAAGCGTAGAAACGAATTACATTCTAAAAATATAACAGAGTCCTAGATAAACTGAATGAAAACCTTGAGAAAGAGATAAAAATTAAAGTCAAAAATGACGGGAAAATCTAATTCCATAGATGAATATTCAAATCTTGGACAATTTGCCGAAATGACTTCGGGTAGGGCGATTTCAATTGTAGATTTTATGTAGTTTAATGTAGTGTTTTTACTTTTTTTTTAATGTAGGAACAATTTTTTTGAGTAATCGGCTATCGAAAAACTGCTATAAAATGGAACAACTCAAATCTTGGTCAAAAAACGCATTTTCCACAAATCGAATTTTTTTTCGAATGAAGAATGGTTCCAAAAAATTGTAGATAAATTGTAGAATTAAAATCAATTATCTGTTTTCGAATATGTCAGCCCATTCATTCGATATTGAGACGAGTCATGAAAATTGGTCCAAAATTGAAAAACTCAAATCTTGGCCACAAATTGAAATTTCCAAAAACTGAATCTTCCTCTTTTGATGCTAGGTTCCATAAAATTGTAGACAAAATGTAAAATTCAAATCAGTCATCCGATCCTTGATGTTTTCAACAACTTATTTGGCTCCAGGGGAGTTTAATATTTAATATGGGAATAAAACTGCTATAGACGGCTATAAAACGTGTTTTAAATTTAAAAAAACTTTTAATAATTGAAGTAACCAAGAATTAATTGTAGTGGCCCGAAAATAATTGTAGAAGCACCTACAGTTATTTTAGTATTGTAATCAATTTTCGACCACTATAATAACTTTAGGTGCTTCTACAATTTTCCGACCACATTCCGACCACATTCGAATTTCAAACAATTGAATGAGATAATGGCATTTCCGTTTAAATTTAAATCATTTTCCAATAACGAAACAATGAGATAGATCATTTTCTAAGAACAAATCCCAAAAAACGTCGAAATCAACATAGGGCAGTTACAAACCTTTAGAGAAAAAAAATTACTTCATTTGGCCCACATCGATGAACATTGAACATGAACATCGTGGGTTGTTTGCAAAAGGCTTAGGCCTACGCGACGGATCTTTATAGATTCCCCACTTTAATCCATACAATTCAATCCAATCCATACGAACCTTTTATTTAAACCCATTTTTATATGTAGGATGATCATAAAGGAATTTCATTGATTTGCCTATAAAATCGACGGTGCTGACGTCGTTTTTGTTCTGATTTCTATCGTTTTTGGCTTTAGTTGTCACTCGATGCATTTACTAGTCGCCAATCCCAACTGCGCACTACTCAATGAACTTACAATCAGTTGGCCGTATTCCAATTGCAAATTGCATCGTCGCATTTGCTGCGTAAAATTAACATTAGTAATAATAAAGAGATCATTTAGAAAAAAAAATGGAATAAAAATCGCATATTTATTGTGCTTTGATTCAAATTACGTATCTTAATCTGTTATTTGTACTGAGTGTCATTAATTTCTGTGAAAACCTAAGTATTTGTATTTGAATGTGTTGTCATTCAACAAACGAAATATATCAAACGTCCCCTAAAATCGGGGACCTTTTTAAAGGCACAACTACAAATATTCGTGATTATAAATTTATCTAATTCAATGTATTATCGTCAAAACGCTAATCAAGCTCATAAATTGTCAAATATTCCAGTATACGAAATGAATCTCACTTCAAAGATATGTATTATTCAGAACTACTTAAAATGTTGCTCAAAAATATCGGTAAATTGTGATACAAAATGTGTATTTTCAAACTTCTGAATTAGAATGTTAAACATTTGGATAAATCGTGCAAAAATGGTGTATATCAAGCGATTGTTTTGATCATAATGGTTTCGATTTGTCCATTCGATACGTCATATATTGGACTTGATAGTCGTTCAGTTGTCAGACTTCCGGGAATGTGTGAGATGGACCGCTTAATAGATATAAAACCTAACACAGCCAATATGAATAGACATACAAAAGCCACTGAAGTTGCTGCCAAATATAATAGTCTAACTCGCATGAAGAATAACGAGATGATGCAAATAATGGCTTCCAGTCCATAGCATATAAGTGAGACCAGCATGAATGCAGGTTTGTATTGTTGAGAGCCATATAGCCAGCTAAGATTTACAGAAAAAATTATAACTGCAAAAGAATTGGAAAATATCAGTTTAATTATTCAAAATAATTCATTTTCTTGAATCAAAAAAGCTCAAAAATATTTCAATGAAAATATTCATCAATGACTGTTCAAACAAAAACTTACTACAAAACGTAATGGTGTAAAGCAGTTCAAGTGCAGTTCCAACGGAATTCTTATTCATGAGGACAATCAGAAAAATGAATGCAACAAAATTTAAAGCAAACACAAGCCAACCAATGAACAGGCTAATTATTCTCCACCGTCGCAGTCCAATACACCCCGGATCCATTATTCGCTATTAAACTGATTGCTTGTCAATCTAGAAAGTGAACATTCAAAACATAATGAAGTTAATGCACGAAATGTCGTATTTTCTCACAGGCAGTTGAAACTTCACGAATTGTCCATGATAAACTGAGGACACAATTTTTTGTACAGAAAATAGGAAATCCATTTTCCTTGACACAAAATTTGGAAATCAGTAATTTTTTTTTCAACAAAATGGAAATCAATTTCTTTCACTAAACAACTGAAACTATTGAAATGTTCCACTGAAAAATGAAACGTGGATCATTGTTTATTCATAAAATCCGGCACTTGTCAACGGAAATGGTTCTATGCCGAAATTGAAACTATTTTACAAAAAAACCTCGAACATTTCCTTACATATTGGAATAAATTCTATCTATTTTCCTTTTATATTGTTCTATCATTTTCAAATTATATGTTTCATTTTTTGATTCCGTATTCAAAATATTCATATATATCAAAGTCTCTAAATTGTGTCCATTCAATGGAAAAAAAGCTCGATAACTTCGTTGACAGTTCGAAGAAAGGAAAAAATATGTCCGAGTTGGAAATCACAATTACGTATCAAAAACCAAATATACATGTAACTAATGATGAAGAGAAACAGCGGGAGAGAGAGAGAGTTCCCGAGAGCCTAGCGTGCGTTAGCGCCAAGCCATATTTTATCGGATTAAATGTGTGTGCTTTAGTTTATGCATTCTCACACCATTGGATATTTAATCGATGGAATCGATTTTTGTAAACGAACAAACACGTACATTCCGCTTGGTTTGGAAAAACTCGAGAAAAATTGGGCATTTTTGTTTCGCATTCATTTAGAAAATGGTTTTTATTCGAAAAAAAAACAAACTTGAATTTGACACTTCACAATTTTGTTTTCCTTCTGGAATGATAGATTATCGTTGTGTAAGTAAAACTTAACTGCTAATTACTAAAATAAATTACAGTATGTAACTGATCCTTAATTGGCAGCCAAGCCTAGGTGTGAGTCCTTGAAAATAACATTTTTATACATTACTTTCTTGCAATAACTATAACGACGTCGCTTTCGAATGACTTTCACTAAATGAATTTTAAAATGTGGAGGAATTTTCACACCTACCCAGATGAACAGTTCTAACAGTGACACTGTTCGTCCTTCCACAGCTGACGCAATACTGATTGGTTCGTTTTGACTTTGTGTCGCTGGTTTGAATTTGTTTGACATTGAATACCGTTCGGTTTAGTTCGGTTCGGTTGATTGTGTCTGTGTCTGTGTCTGTGTCTGTGTGTGTGTTATCATTAATCGAAATGTTATATAATCGCCCGGTAAAATTCTTCATTCACATGCAGAATGGTAATTAATGGTGATTCGATATATGAATTAAGGCGGCTAATGAATGCCATTTTTTTTGGCTCCACTGGATGATTTTTCTTCATTACTCTTAGTGCCACAGTATGGTACTGCCACACATACCATATCCACGGAGTTGAATGAACCCGAAATTAATTAGCTTAGATGAGAGGCAAATCACCGATCAACTAAGTTGATTCAACTCAACAGCTAATTTAGATTGGTTTTTATAAACAAAAATTTCCATATAGTAAAGGCTGTAAAGGTATGCAGAACCGAAATGGACAGTACCTAATTCGAGACAACTGTTCGCATTCTATACGAAAAAAATATGTTACGAAAACTGTCAAACGGTAGTTTATTTCCTCCAAATCTTTGTGTGTATTATTCCAACATTCCCGAGCTTGCGTCCTTTTCCATAAAGAATTCAACGGGAATAAGTGCTAAGGTAAGAAGTCAACGACTGTATAGCAATAAAATTGGCTGAAATAAATGGCTAAAAGATCTTAAGTCAAAAAGTCACTAAACTCATACGAAACGTTTTAAATAAATAAAAGTTTATTAAATAGTTATCTGATTGAAAAAATGGACAAAAATCATTTTTTTTTCTTCTTTTGTTCCAAGAACTTCATCTCATATTTGATTGGAATTTTTCGTTTTATGCAAAAAAAATATATTGATTTTAATGTGTGAAGAATTATAATGTTAATGTTTCAATTTAGAGCTTAAAAGATTGAGTCTAAGGTAGTTCAAAATCTACCATTTTACCCGTTCTTTGTGGATTCATTCTCGGTGCTTCATACAGCACTTGCGTTCGCATTGGCATTTCATCTGCTTGGATTGTGCGTGTATTTGGTATATATTCGATGATATAGACATAGGTCAAAATGGCGAGGATATAAAATATGACTGAAATAATAGCCACCGCAGACACAATCTCATATAAATTATGAATTTTCGTTGCGAAGAAAAAACATAAGACGTATCCTATAAATAAGGCGCTCCAAACGAGGGGAAATAGCATGAATATGGATTTATACTACGAAAAAAGGGGAAAAAAAAGGTCAACGAGAATTATTAATGGGAAATTAAAATTGTTTCGTTGTATCAGAATTCCATTTGATTGTATCAGATAGGGTTTTTCTTCAAATAAATCGATAGTTTTTTTAGTACATTTAATATCGATTATAAGTAATCGATTCTGAACTCAAATCAAACGGTTATTCTGAAACGCTCAAATTGATGGATAACACCTACGGTATGATTTCCATATAGCCAAGATACACTAGCTATGACATTCACCGCTGAAAAAGATATTTTGTTCGAAAAAAATTGATTAGAATTCAAACAAAAACGACGAAAAATGAAGATGGTTAGTTCTACGACAGCTGATTGAAGATCAAGAAAAATGAACAAGATTTGGAAAAAAAATCGAATAATAATTTTCAAAAATGTTTTTAATTCGAAAAATTGGCAAAGTTTTAATGAAAAATTAAAAAAAATAATTCCAAATTTGCTCCAAACTTTTACATTTTTGTGTTGATAGAAAATCAAACTTGCGGATGAAAACTCACCAAGAAATATAACATGGAAACTTCCATCGAATAGCCAAAAGAATGCCATGAAATTTAAAATGAGTGAAAGATATCCGATTGTGAATCCAACATGTCTCCAACTAGGCATTTTTCTTATCTATAATAATCTGGAGAAAATGGACACAATTCAAATGAGAAATGAAATCGTTAATTTTTCCTAAAAATGTCACCGAGCATTCAATAAATAATGAGAAAAGAAATACTACATTTTTCACCAAGTTCTATCATTCTATCATATCACCGTCTATGTTCACTCACATAAACACATTTTGGTCTACAAAAGCAGAAAATACATTGAAATACACATCGTAAACACACACAAAAATACGTTGGAATGGACAAAAGCTTGACCGCTGTGTGCGTGAAAGTAGCGCCAAAATTTTACTTAATCAAATGTGTGCGTGAAGAAAAAAACTAAAATTATCCATTTTTGTCGACTGTTTGTTTAAGTGAAAAAAATCGATTTTCGTGAGGTGTATCAAACCACTGACTGGTGAGTCACTTCGAGGGAAAAGCCACATTTCACGACAATGCTTCGCTTTGAATTTGATTTGAACGCATTTTTGATAGAATTCTTAGTATTTTATTTGTTGATTAATATTTTTCGGAAGCAGTTCCTAATTTTAATAGAATTGGGTTCGAAGTTTTCATTCATCACTTCCATCACACACATATATAGTTCTTATTCTGCTTCATTACATATTTTGTTCTTATTTTCTTTTTCAATACAAATAAAATCTCGATGTTTGAGTGTAAAAGTTTTGTATGTTGACAATTTTCCATTGTGTTCCGTATATAAAACCAATGAAATTAACCAAATATAATTTGTATTTTGATGAATAAAATTGATTCCGAAAATATTCAAACACCACAACCCTTTAAAAAAACATTCGACAAATGTGAAATATGTAAATGTAAAAATTATGACAGGAAAAATCAATGTAAGTGAGTAATCCATTAGCTTACCGTGCTAGTCAACGGCTACGGAAGAACTGCTTGTGTATATCCATAAAAAGTAACTTGACGCGGTGTCACCAGATTGAGTTCGACATTGATTCACACTCGATGGGAATGTATTGTTAGAACGAATTGAATAACGAGACGTTATTAACGACCAAAACCTCGATCGAACCATTTCGAAGTGGAAACCACGAGTCGAATGACTCCAAGTCGTGCGTGAGTGATGACTTGATTTTCAGTGTGAATTATGTAACAAATTCTTAAAACTTTAACAAAATTTTGGAATTTGATTTACGGTTGCCAGGAATCCTAAATAGTGTGTCGTCTTTCAATAAGATTTGGAGAATAAAACACTTTCAATGACTTGATTTTATAACGAATCAATTTATTCTCAAAGAACTGGTTTTCTTGAAAAAAAAAAAACATTTTTCATTCTTTTCAACCAATTGTGTTTTTGATAACAAAATCTTGTAAAAACAAACTCAAAACCACGTGAGCATTGCAGAAGATCTGGAAGAGTTTGTCTGCTAAATCCAAGTCGACTCCGTCCTCTTCCTTAGCGTGTTGTCGGTGTACTTTGTTTTGAGGCAATCTGGATGGGTTCGTTTAGAGCAAAATTGTTGGAAAAAACAAAAAAAAAAACCTTCCAATGAGTTCGTTATTGGTTGACTCAACTCATAGGCGACTCTTCTAAAAAAATTCGCCCCAAAATTTCCTCGTCAGCAACTCGATCCGTTTCGATGTGGCTCAAGTATTCCTTGCGTGCATCACTCATTTGATTTACCTTTCGCGCGTATATATCCACAATAAGCAGTGTGAATACCAATATAAGAGTCGATTTCGAAGCCATTTCAATTGATCTGGCACACACTTCTCTCAACAAATACCGATTTCACACTGACTCTCATCGCCGAACGACGATGTTATTAGTACGGAATTGTTTGCGAAACGGTTTCATTGACGTTGAAAATGCTGCGCCCATGGGAGAAACAGTGGTTTTTCCATGTGTTTTTTCTATCATTTTCTCACCTAACAATTTTCTTCGAAAAAAATTTCCTGCCGAAGAATAATCTCAATATAAATCACTGCTATGGCGATTGCCAATCGCTGATTTGAGAATAATTGTTAATTAGCATTCAAAATATTCTGCAGTCTGTTCCGTCCCCTGAAATAATCTCTATCAATCATTTCGGCCTCTTCTGACCCGAAGTATCAATTTACTTGAACATTGAACAAAGAACGATTCCGGCGACACTTCAATGGTTCATATACATGTTAGGTGAAATAAATTTAGTCGCAAAAATAAACCGATCGTCAAGCAAGCACTGGTTCGGAGATAGAAATATGTTTACCTAGATGTTTTATACTGTATAAATATGCAAAGCATAGACGCATACGGATGACCGTTTGACGAACGTATCAACAGAGCAATCATTTTTCACTGTGTACTATATTCATACACACACTTACGCGTGCGTCTCTCACAGGAGATCGTACATTGCGATTCGATACGTTCGTCGCACGGTCGTCCGTACGCGTCTATTCTTAGCATATTTGTCTCACATATTTCTATCTCCGAACCAGTGCTTGAAAATCGATGGACCAAAACAATTGGACCAGCAAAATATACTCCATATTATGTTTATGAATAAAAATGAAAACAGATTACGGTTGATTCTCTTTTATTGTACTGAATTCTGATTGAAACAGAATACATAAGTCTTATTTTTATTGTTCAAGTCTTGGATGTATGAAAAAAATCCAAAACAAATGATCTCTTTGATGAGATCGAAGTTGTTGATTCGAAAAGTCTTTGTTTTTTTGTCGATAACGCATTTAGTGTTCGTTTCAAGTAGATTGGCTTTGAAATTCAAGCCAAATAAAAAGCTATTTCACTCTTAATTTCAAAGCGGATACAAAAATTGATTCGATTTCGAATGAATTATCTAAACTTCAAGCACAAGTGTTGGGTAGATTCGCAAGCGTTGACCTTTTTCAGTATTTCCCTTAGTTATTGCGTACTTTACGTTCGGCCGAGGGTCGCTGACTGTGTTTTGGTTGCTGGACTTCTTCACCGACCAATAAGATAAGATAGCGACAACGTAGTATCCAACGAAAACCAACGAACAAGCGATAATTTCGTAGAATGGAAACTCATCAGCCTCCAGATCTTCCATCTTGAGGTACTGTATCCCTCTGATTATACCAATGAATATGAAGCACAAACAGAATCCAGCTGGGACAGTCCAGAGCAAAATGGAAAGCAACATGTAGCCAGGTTTGTACTGAAAGTTAGATAGAGATTAAATGATTTTTTGATTTAGGGCGAATTGGTTTACTAATCGCAATTAAAATGATAAGAATTGGTAGGTAGTTGTCAATTGTCAATTCCGAATTGAAACTCTTTGAAAAACATTTTTAGGTTTTCTACAGAAACGTATACTTACTGAAAACGCGCCATAAATGAAAGCGACGTTTAACACACAGTTAAATACTGTAAAAATAAAAGGCATAATTAATTCGTCATTGAATAAAAACTCATCACTCCAGTTCAGTATTATGAAGATAAATAATTTTTTTTTATGTTTACAAAAAGAGCTCAGTGCAAACTCACCGAGTGCAATGCAAATAGGAAGCATGGCTTGTCCGAAAATCGATGCCGGCAGTATAAATATGACCGAAACACCAATCAAGACCACAGTCACTATTAACGAAAGTGATCCAATTACTATTCCGACCAGTCTCAATTTGGGACTCCTTTCATTTACCATTTTGATGGATTTTTTTTAATTCTGATTTTAGATAGTTAGTGATGAGTTATCGGCAAGTCTGAAATTTCGAAGAGAAAATACAAAATGAATCATAATCATAAAACAGTATTTCATTGCGTTTGAAATTAAACCATTTTTGCATTCAATCACCAAAACTGTTCCATCATTTTCATTCAATTCAAGTAATTTATTTTATTTGCGATATTTTTTCATTCAAGCCTGAGCTAAATTGAACTATTATTACTGAAATGAATTCAATGGGCAAAATCGAAACGTAAATAACGAAAAATGCAACAAATTTTATCAAATAATGTTGAAACGTGATAAAAACACATAATCACTATGAATCAATTCAAATAAACTAGTGGAATTTTGAATGAAATTGTGGGAAAAATTCGGAGAAAATCGTATGCCTTTAGCATTTTTATCAAAATCTAAACAATATTCTTATCAATTATAAATTCCATTCGATTAAAAATGCGAACTAAAATCGCCCTTCACCGCATTTTCAAACTTAAATACACTTTAACTCGCCAGTTCATCAATTTGACTTATGTTACGGTTCGTAACTTATGGTCGTAAGCAATGATGCGAACTCAAAAGAGATGCATCTCAATGCGGCCACACAGAAAAAAACAAAGCCGAACGTTTGAACAATGCGCATCTCGTACTATTATGTGTAATTCTGAGAAAAGAACCGTAATGCACTATGTGTACTTCGGTGTAGTGACTACACATTTGATTTGTTGCTTTCTTTCATCTTCTTCTTCGCATTATACCGTATTTTTATTGAAATGGTCATGCATTACAGCATCTTTCAGTGAAATTAACGGAATTCGAATTCTTCTTTGGTTTTTTTCCCAACTGTTTCTGCTCTTTTTTTATTTTATTAATTTTTTTCTTCAAATTTTTTTGATTTTTTTTTTCAAATTAAAGCAAGCAAATTGAAGCATCGACTAAAAGCAAGTAACCATTGTCGGAAAAAAATGCACAAAGACTTCAATGAAATGTTCTTCAATTAAATCAAATCAATCACAAAACACTTTTCAACACAAAATATTTGATGAAACAATTTCTTACTTTCCGGATGGCATAAATCACGTTCTCCTTCTTCAAAGTAGCTGTTTAAAAGAGTTGAAGCTATTTGTTGCAAGCCGATCGCAATAAAACTGCTTGACGTTGTTTGGTCTAGAACAAAGAAATCTACTCACTCACATGTGCCACTTTTTCAGTTAAATGCAATCAAATTCTGAGTTGATAAATATTCGTAATTTAATTTATTTCGTCATAAAATTGTGAACTTTATTTCAGTTTATTCAACAAAAATGCGTTTGAATCTCCTCTTGTTATAAACAAAGATGAAATGTAAAAAAAATATGAAAAAAGACAAAGGTCCGAATTCTGAACTAGGGTCTTGTTGAGTATACGCTGTTTCTGCTAGAACAGTTGAAGTTAAACTGCGTTGACTGATCGCTTGCTTGACTTTGATGCGTTGAGATGCATGCTCAGTGCATCGCACTACGTTGACGTACGATGCACGTGCGCACAGCGAACCGTTTGTAAACATAACGTAATTGAACCAGTCTGTTCATTCAGATGCTGCCGCAAGTAACGATTCCACGCCGTGTATACGTACATTACGCTGTACCGCAAAATGCAACACATTCAAAATGCTTTCCGTTTGTCTATGAATTTCTTTCATAGTATTAATTTCTTCATTCGTTTCAAGCGCTTGCTTTTATGGGTTTCGCAATGAGCGTCAACGACTGCAACACATGAACAGAACATACATTCAATAGAATTGGATAGTGTAGTGATAGTTTGAACATATGAACGCGTGAGAATAAAAGCCTGACGCTAGCAGGTTTTTCGCAAAAGCGGGATAACAATCAGTTGCACGCAAAAGAGACATTTCAAAAGGCTACACGCAAACGGAACATTTTATTTTGTCGCATTTTGAATTTTAAAGCCGTGATTACAACAACAATATACTTCTCTCTTGCGTGCAACCTTTTGAAATGTCTCTTTTGCGTGCAACTGATTTTTATCCCGCTTTTACGAAAAACCTGGTAGCGTCAGTCTTTTATTCTCACGCGTTCATATGATGTATGGTATGAATATATGATGCATACAAGTACACAGAAATGGAATCGCTTCAAAAGAAAACGAACGAAGCGGCATTGTTTGCACTCATATGTGTTGGTTGTCAGCATGTGTAGCATTTTGTTTAGTTGCAGAAACAATTGATGACATTCAAATGTCAAAGTAGTTTTCCACGTTGTATTTTAACAGGCCAATGATCGTGATCGACGTTTGATTTTGTGATTTGTAAAAATGCAAAAGTTAGAAAAGGTTCAAAAAATCAAAAGAGAAGATGAGTTCTAACAATATTTTATTCAATTCTCATTCTTCAAGCTTTCAGCTCTGTATCACGATGGCAATCTTCGGAAATATACTCACTTCACTGCTAAACGCAGTTCACGTTCATGTGGGGTCATATTCAAAATGCCATTTTTAATTGCGTCATAAATCCAAAAGACCACCGTTCCGGTGAGAGCAACTGAAAAAACCGAATTTTGTTTTAGCCTTGAAACAAATTGAATTCGTTTTTAAACTCACCTCCTGACCAGCAAATGCAGAATATTTCAAGCGTGAAATAGCCACCACAATCCACAATCGTACCGATAAACATTGAATTCACAGACAGAATAAGACTAACCGCGGATCCGACGCTAGAAGAAAAATGAAACACAAAAATCAATACTGTCAGCCTGAGCTAGGAAACAAAGCTTAGCTTAGCATACAATCCAAAGGCAGTGCCAAGTTGATATGCAGGAACGACGAGCGCAATAAGAGGCGTTACATTAAAGGAAAGCATCAATATCGCCAATCCCATTAAGATCTAGGTTAGAGTTTGTTTTAAAAATTGAAAATTCATTAATTCTTAGATAAATATGCGAGTAAATATCGAACGATGGTGAGTCAAAGTCAAAGATTCTCGAGAGATTCTTGTCCCAACGAAAGGCTTACCATGCAAATTAATGGATTAACATATGTAAATGCGAATAATGAATGAGCCGTGATCAATGCAAGAATTGATATTAACATCCAGTAAATATTTTTGCCCGTTTTATCAATGATATAACCGAACAATGGACATGCCACAGCTGAAATAAGACATAATGTTGAGTTGATATAGTTGGCATCCTGTGCACTGAAGTCATATTTTTGCATGAAGAACATTCTAGAAAATAAATTTGAAAAAGATCGGAATGATAATTCCGATTCCTTTTAGAGTTTATCAAAGTCTAAACATATATAATTACTTGCTCAATGCCATAAATGAATTTACGGCTACATTGGATGCAATACAAATGGAAATGATCATCCAAAATGTTGCGTTAAATGTTTTTACATCACTCAATTTAGCAATGTCACCGCCTGGATTATCGTTTCGCTGCAGAATTCGCTGAGCACGCTTATCGAGCGCACCAAGAAGAATAGCACAGATAAAGGACATCAGACAGGGTGTAAATACGATTAGCATGACAACGCCGAGACACATGTGTCCCGTATACCATTGATTGATGTATTTGTAAAGTGGTTCGATCATCATAAGATGGATTGTACCTCCGCCCAGTGCAATCGACGACATTATACCGAACACCATGTTCAATTCCTTGTCTTTGAACCACAGCACACCATAGTTTCTCTGTGCAATACCTATCGATCCTTCACCAATGCCAAGTATGAAACGTCCTAGCAATATCATTCGAAATGCACCAAGCATCACACCAATGGAAACAATCAATTGGCCAACCATCATTATGAACGAGTAGAGAATTGTGCCGAAACGAACGCCAAATACTCTGTCAATCAATGAAATAGGGTAATAATTCAAATTTAAATTGAAATCATTGTGGTCACCAACCGATCAATTAGGAAGCCTCCAAGAAAGCAGATTACCACATTCGGCCATATATTTATCGAACTCAACCACACATATTGCGTAGTGGATAAATCCAAGTCTTTCATGAAATAGTTCTGCAACGGTCCGGGACTACAGAATATAGGAGCTGTAAAAATGGTTCAATCAAAACTTCAATTTTTTTTTTTATTATTTTAATAAATTTAATCAATGGATTTATTCCAAATGATTACCGGCTGCGATCAAAGACATCAAAATTAATGCTATGAAGCGATGACATGTAGATCCACCGAATCCAATTCCCGCGTTCAGCTCATCATCGTTGGATGTTTGACGATTTTCCTCGTCATCTTCGTCACTGTCCAATATTAGCGTAGATAAATCATCGTTTCCACTCATTTTTTCTTGAAAATATCAAGAGGCACACACTATTGGGAATTAAAATTGAATAGTAGAGTGGGCGGTTTTGTTGCTTTGTTTTTAAGTTTAGACGTGTTCAGCTCAAATTTTGTCTTTACACTCAAATTGCATGTTTCATTCAATATACAATTTAATACGATTCATTTGTAGAAAAACAAAGGAGGTGACGTCTGCCTGGCCACTTTTTTTGCCAAAGTTTTGCCTTGAATTACACTTCAAATGTTACTTAGCCCTTGCTTTATTTAAATCTGAATCTTTCTGGATCATCCCTGAATTTGATAAGATAAATTTTACAAAATAACTTTGTTTCAATAATGTCGGCATCACTAAATCCAAATCTTTCGTTAGAAAAGGTGCAGCAAGTATTATATAGCTCCTTTATTGACCCGTTACACACCCTCAACTGAACTGTTAGTTTTTAAATAAATCGGCAGTTCATAATCGGTTACAAATAATGCATTGTTATATTGTGTTATTCTCTATGAAATGCATGAGTCATGCGTCCAAAGAACACAATTCGTTGAGAACTAGCATGTAACTGAATACAACGCAATAAAGCTGTATAGACTGATTAAATGTAGTTGATATCAAATATTGAACTTGTTACAGAGTATGGAATAACAATGATTCAAAACTATTGCGTTCTTTTTTGCGTTTGATTTTGACTTCAGTTGAGCTCATTTCGGAACTCCGTAAAATTAAGAAAAAAAACTCACCTCACGATTGAATAACCGATAAGCACGTTTAGTAGCAACAACAATTTTAAGTGGTTGTATTCATTTTTCGGGAAATTTGATATTTGACAAGAAATTTATTAAACATTCAACAAATTGTTGGCGCTAGTGTTTGTAAAAAGATTTAAAATTAAAAAAAAAACTAATGAACTCTTATTTGAACATGAATGAAAACGGGCAAACAAAAATTATCACAGAAAACGAAAGACCGCACGTCTAATGGAAGTGTTACATTACAGAAAATGAGAACAATAAATATTTTATTTCTAATTTTGTGAATTTTATCTTATCTAAACTGTGTCAAGCACGATGTGTTTGCTTGAATAGTTGAATTTGTACTGCGACCACTAATCAGCTGGTTGACTTTGATGCGTTGAATTGCATATTCGATGCATTACAATGCTACGTCCATGCACGATGCACATTTGCACCGCATCGCCAATAGTTTGCCAAAACAAAACGTAAATAAAGCCACAATTATTCAAGTCAGACGCTGCCGGATAACGGCCAATAACGGCTACTTCAACGCTGTGTACGACTGTACGTACATTACATACGCCGTATCATGCAATGCAACACATCAAAATGCTTTCCGCTTGGCTATAAATTTCTGTCATAGTATTTTCTTCATTCAATTCAAGCGCTTGTTTTTATGGGTTTCGCAACGAGTCAAAACAAACTCAGCACATGAACGAAACACACGTTTACTAGAATCAAAGTTTGGAGTTTGAACATACGATGCATACACAGAAATGGAATCGCTTCAAAAGAAAACGAACGAAGCGGCATTGTTTGCACTCATATGTGTTTGTTAACAGCATGTGAAGCGTTTTGTTTAGTCACAGAATCAAATGTCAAAGTAGTTTTAGTACATTGACTGAAAAGAGGCTCCGCAGTTACCTATTGTTTCCACGCGATTGACACTTTGTTTTGTGATTTGAAAAATGCAGAATATAATGCAAATGATAAGAACGAAAGATCGCACTTGTAATGGAAGTGTTACATTACAGAAATGAAAACGTTTTATTTCTAATTTTGTGAATTTCGTCTTATCCAAACTGTGTCTGACACAGTGTATTTGCTTGAATAGTTGAATTTGTACTGCGTCAAATGATCAGCTGGTTGACTCTGATACGTCGAGTTGTCATATTAACTTATATATTATATAACTTAGACGCTCCCGTAACGCTTCTACGCCGTACCGTACCACACATTCAAAATGATTTCCGTTTGGCTATGAATTTCTTTCATAGCATTAATTTCTTCATTCGTTTCAAGCGCTTGTTTTTATGGATTTTACAACGAGTCGAAACAATCGCAACCCATGAATAAATCACACATTCAATAGAATCGAACCGTATATTCGAATTTCATCATACAAACACACGCATATAGAATCACTTTGTGAATACGTACAAAGGAGTATTGTTTACGTTCATATGTGTTGCTTATCAGCATGTGTAGCGTTTTGTTTAGCCGCAGAATCGAATATAAAAGTATTTTCACACATTGACTTTCAGCTGGGTCCTCAGTTACTTAATACTTCCGCGTGATCGACGTTTGATTTTGTGAATCAACTTCAAAAATTACAAAGTGTCGGGAAAACTTAGTGAAAATGATAGATTTTATAACATTTTCAATTAATTTTTATACTTTATAATGGTAAACAAATGGTTTGAGTTTAAATTTCCAATACCAGTGAATTAAAATATGAACAAATAAAATTCGAGCAATCAAAAAGTCAAAGAAAATTCATAAGAAGCAAATAAAATGATAAAAATGAATTGATTTGAATTCAATTACTTTTATTGAAACGAAATTCTTTTTTCTTCGCAATATATTAAATTCATATTCGGGCAATTTGATGAATTAAAAATGAGTAAACTTCCGATTTCGGATCCATTTCTTGTACAGAAACTTCAACTTCTGGCAATTTTGTGTACTTTGGCAACGACAGTGCACGGGTATAGAATCTTGGTTTTGGCGCCAATAAATCGAAATAGTCATTGGAACTATATGCAAGTCTTTGTCAATGAGCTTCTGACACAAGGACATGAGGTGACGTGCATTACGAGCATCAAATTGAGTGGGCCAAAACATGAAAAATATATCGAAATTCTCATTGATCCTCCATATAACATGCAGAATATTAGTAAGTGAACCATAACTGAGTGTGTATTTTCTGTAGAAAAACATGAATTAAATATGAAAAATTGTTCGAAATCCAAATAAATTAAAGTGAAACTCAATTTTATTAAACCCAATTTGCTACGGCAACAGTTTATTATGGAGTAAGATTGGCGTTTATCAAGTCATTCCAATCAAAAGGACAGCACGTTTCTACCTCCAAACAATGATAAGGATTTGCTTACTTAATCGATTTTACTTCTGAATGTTATCGAAGTGTGCAAATATGTAGCTTTTAGGTAGTCATTGAAATCAGAGCAAAAAAAAACACTCACAGCGTATTCTTATCTCTATTTTATGAGTGTTGAATTGAAATCCAGCCTCTCTGATCATCTGTACAAATAGATAGGAAATTTCAAACAAGAACAATAAAGCGGCACCTGGAGACTGGTTGGAGAAATATAGAATCATGCACATAGTTTGCTGTAACAAGTATCCGTCTGTGTAAGTGCGTCTGTGTTAGTTCAAACGTTGAAAGTATGGCACATTGCACTTAGTCCCCAGGTGCCGCTGTATTGTTTACTATTTTCATGATCAGAAAGGCTGTTGAAATCGATTCCATCAGTATCAAATATAGATTGTTATTTGAAAAAAATGAAAGCGAAAAGAACACCGAAAGTTGCTACTGAAGGAATTGAACTACGCATTTATATTGTAAGGGAGAATTCACTCATTTGCGTCCTTCTTTGAAATGTTTTAGACAAAAGAAAAAAATCAGTTAGATTTAAATTGTTTTGATAAAACGTTTCATTGGATTTATTTAGAGTAAATAGAAAACCGTGATAATATTCCGAAATTCTTACTGCTCAATGTTGCATTATATGTTGAAATGACCAAAAGCCGAAAGTTTGTTTGAAAGGAAATTCAATTGATCATATTTACAAAGTTATAATATCATAAAAAAAAAACTTTTTTTCACAGTCAAAGACGAGGACATTTACAAAGTCGTTCACTATTCACCATTTGCCGTGGTAGATGCGTTTCGATCGTTTGCCAACGCTTCATTAGACTATGCACTTGCGGACAAAAATGTGAAGAAATTCATTCACAGAACGGATTTGCACTTTGATCTTGTGATCAATGAGGACATATATTACGATGCTCTATTGATGTTTGGACACAAGTTCAAGGCGCCAATTGTGACAATTTGTAAGTAGCTCGACAGACGGCTTTTTGATCTTATTTTCATTATTCTTGATTCGTTGATATTCAATTTATTCCTTGTACTTACAGGCCCTTACGGTATACCCGATTTCTTTGACCATGAAATGGGTCTTTTAACACCGCTTTCACATGTTAGCCACACATTGCTCACGTACACAGATCAAATGAACTTCTTCCAAAGATGGCACAACACAATCCTTTCCGGCTATGACTGGTTTTTGCGTCGCTTCTATCACGTTCCGTTGCAAACAAATTTATTGAAGAAACACTTTGGCCATTTGAAGCCACTGCCATCGATTGATGAACTCCGTAAAAATATCTCCGTAATTTTTGCAAATGCTCATCGAGCTATCACACATCCGCGACCATCAATGCCCAGTTTGATTTATATTGGTGGAGCCCACATTAAACCACCAAAATCATTGCCAAGCGATATTCAACAATTTTTAGATGAAGCCAATGACGGTGTGATTTTCTTCAGCTTGGGGAGCGTTGTTAATGCATCGAAAATGCCCAAGGCGAAGCTAAATGTATTTTTGGGTGAGTTTTTCTTTAAAAAAATTCTTTAACTACGTGAATTGGGTAGTTTTTTGATCATTTTTTTCTAAAACATTCTTCTTCCGATCAAAACTTGGTTCTAATTTTTAAATCAGTTGATTTTCTCATTTTTGGTATCAAATTATGTGCAAAACTAGAAAGACAACTCATATTTTCTGAGAAATTTACTTTCAAACTAAATTTTCAATTCGAAAATTCATTTCAGAAACCTTCAGCCAGCTCAAACAACGAGTGATTTGGAAATTTGAAGATGAATCTATCGAAAATCTCCCTGAAAACGTGATAGTTCGCAAGTGGTTGCCACAAAATGACTTGCTCGCTCATCCAAAAGTCATCCTCTTCATAACACACGGTGGTATGCTGTCCAATTTCGAAGCAGTTCACTATGGCACTCAAGTGCTGGTGATTCCGTTTGCTTTTGATCAATACCGAAACGCATTACGCGCTCAAAGTGCTGGATATGGAAAGTATTTGGACTTCAATGAAATCACAAAAGAATCTTTTTCTGGGGTACTCAATGAATTGTTGTCGAATAAGCAATATTCGATAAAAGCCAAGGAGACTGCAGCGATTTTCCGTAAAAACCCAATAAATCCCATGGACGAATTCATCTGGTGGGTGGAGTATGTCATCAAATTTCAAGGCGCAAAACATCTGAAATCAACTGCCGTTGACATGTCATTGTTTACATATCTTTTGTTAGATGTACTTTTTGCCAATTTAGTGTTGCTATCCATTCTTGCTTATGTCCCTTATTTTGTTTATCAAAAAGTACTTTTGATGAAAAAATTTCTGGAAATGAAAGAGAAAGAGCAGTGATCACAGCTTTTGTTGTTTTACTTATTGGAAATCAATTTCAAAGTCTTTTGATGGGACAGTTTTAATCATACGTTGTAATATTCGGTGAGTGCCACTGAAAAAATATTTATACTTATTTGGTGCGTGAGACGCATGGTGAGACGTACGCGGATGAGATGAAGCAAAGCGAAAGAGAGGCGGGTAACTCCATACGAACGAACGATATAGCGCTCATACATTTCGTCACTCCGTCGTTAGAATACGGGCATAGGGTGGCAGCATCAAGAAAATTCAAATTGTCGCGCTGTTTAGTTCGGAAAAAAATTCCGAAATTACATTGATTTGCCTATTGAAATTGAGGGCGCTCGCGTCGCTACAGTTGTCATTTAAGTTGTTTTCGGTCTTGCTGCCATCCGATGAATACGGAAACAAACACAAACACGTAGTACCCATTGACTCTATGTTCTAGTTGCGCGTTTCGCTTTGCTTCATCTCATCCGCATGCGTCTCACTCACTAAATGAGTATAAATATATAATATTTTTTCAGTGGCACCCTTCGAATATTACAATGTATGGTTGTAATGCGATTATTCCAAATCAATTGATAATCACCAACAATTTATGAATGGGTACAAATCTTAAACGATAATTTCTAGTTTCTTAGAACAATTTGCGGTAATTTTTTAAAGAAATTTGAACTCTAATGTTAAGTTTTTTAATAAAAACACTTTGAATTAAATACAAATAAAAAGAATTACATTGGTAATCCCGAACTTTTCCGTACCGTTGGCCTGCGTTGTCCGTAGGAACTTTTGGTTATTTTTTTGTGAATTTTCTTGAAATAAAGGCAGTGAAAATATAATAATAAAAATAAAGTGAAAAATTCTCATTAGCTTTAAACTTTCTGAGGTTTCATTTTTTGGAGAAAAAATAAGATTCTGAAAGTTTCATCTTGATCGCATTAGCAGAAGTTTGGTTTTTGCCCCTCAATTTTTTCCAAGAAAATTTCGACAAAAATTGAGGACAAAAAATCAAACTTCTGCAGATGCGATTCAATTTTCTCAGAATTCAATTTTCCTCCCAAAAAATGAATTCCCAGAAAGTTTGAAGCCAATCGGAGTCGATTTACAGGTACCTCCCATACAAAAGTGTCAATTTTTTTAGGTTTTTCTTAGAGCAAGTACCCCAGGATCAAATCGAAAATGGCTCATTTTCGAACTTAAACTAAGTTTTTCGAATACAAAACTTTTGACATTTCCAGATTTTGATTATCTCAGTTATTTTTTGAGTTATAGTGTTTACAAACAGCTACGACGACGACAACGACGACAACGACGACGACGGCACACGAACGGAAAAGTGTCTCAAAAAGTGGTTTTCTACGCGTTTCATGAGTTTTTATGACGATCTAAGATAATTTTGCGAAAAAAGTTTTCGGGACCAATTCCTATACTTTCCCTTGACACGTTGTGTACGGAAAAGTAAAATCGGTCACTTCAACTAAAACTTCGACAATCTTGTATGGGAGGTACCCGTAAACCGATTTCCATTGGCTTTAAACTTTCTGAGGTTTCATTTTTTGGAGAAAAAATAAGATTCTGATAGTTTCATGTTGATCGCATTTGCAGAAGTTTGGTTTTTGGCCCTCAATTTTTTCCAAGAAAATTTCGACAAAAATTGAGGACAAAAAATCAAACTTCTGCAAATACGATCAACGTGAAACTTCCAGAATCTTATTTTTTCTCCAAAAAATGAAATCTTAGAAAGTTTGAAGCCAATCGGAGTCGATTTACGGCTACCTCCCATACAAAAGTGTCAATTTTTTGAGGTTTTTCTTAGGGCAAGTACCTCAGGATCAAATCGAAAATGGCTTATCTTCGAACTTAAACTAAGTTTTTCGGATACAAAACTTTTGGCATTTCCAGATTTTGATTATCTCAATTATTTTTTGAGTTATCGTGTTAACAAACAGCTACGACAACGACAACGACAACGACGACGGCACACGAACGGAAAAGTGTCTCAAAAAGTGGTCTTCTACGCGTTTCATGAGTTTTTATGATGATCTAAGCTAATTTTGCGAAAAAAGTTTTCGGGACCAATTCCTATACTTTCCCTTGACACGTTGTGTACGGAAAAGTAAAACCACTTACAAATACCAAAACGTGTGTACATCTTTCAGAAACGGGTTTTCTATTTAAAAACTGCAAATTGAATTTCCAATTTAAAAGCTGGAACGAACGTCGCTTTTTCAAACTGAAAAATTTGTTCGAAATGACTTTAATTTGAACTTGAGTTCCCATTTATAATCAAATTAACGGAATCGATTCGTCATGTTAAATTTTACTCTTGCTCCAGACCTACGACATGTGTTTTTTCATTGTTCCATGGCTAAACACCCTCTATTTCTCTTATCTAAATAAAATAATTATGTATTTCAAAAGTGCGCAGAATGAAAATGTCTAAAAATTCACAAGTTACTTTGTTTACTTTGACTCATTTGTCCCAGTTATCATTTGTTTGGGTATAAAAATGCGGATTTTTTTCGATCATATCTTTTTGCATTGAAATTAAAGCGGTCTATTTGTGAATGAGAAGTCATGTTCAAAGTCAAAGTCAAAGTCCGGGTCGAAGTCAATTGAATCACTGAGATTGAATTTGTAACATATAAAGCTACTATTAATTATATTCTTACTTTTGAGTTGAAAAATCTTAAAGAATAAAGAATAAAAATTACGAAATGTCTTTGCGAACTTCATTACTTTTTGCGAGAAAAGGTTCAGTAAATTTGTTTCACTGTTTTATAATTTAAGTTCTTCACCGGATAAATGGCAATTGGCGTTTGAAGTTTCTTAATTTGTTTTCAAAGTTGTTCAATTTATTATTATCATTTGTAATATTAATGCAATTTTATCTTGGCGATTCAATTTATCGCTTGAACACAATGTTATTTATTTATTTATTCATTACGAAACCTACATTTATGCCAATATGTGTTCACAGCGAGCTGAGAATATGCTGGTTATAGACCCAATACGGCATTAAAAAAAGCATTGTTGCATTTCTTACTAGACACAGAAACCGACTTAAGCAATAGGCTGCCGGAAATAATGACCTTATCATTTCTTTATTTCTTTATCATGTGGGACTTGCTAGCGAACTTAAGACCTTATCGCCCAACAGGACAAAGTTAAACAGCCTAAATAAAGTATTTTGAAACGATTCATGGAATAAAAACGGCGAATATCATATTTATATGTTTGTAAAAATGAAAAGCAAAACAGATAAGAACAAAACAAAAAAGCACTGAAATGGTCGTAGGTTTTTCGATACGAACACTTTCTTTGTTCATTCGAAGTCAAGCAAGCTCAATCTCTTCACGCGTTATTCCATTTCATTGTAAAATCTCGCATTTATACTGTTTTTTTTTAGAATTTCATTGGTGATACCATGAGTAATAAACTGCGTCACTATTTCGATTTTTGTGTTCAAATCCGAAGCCATAAAACTTTCTTTTTCAAACTAAATGAAGACTGCTTCAACGAGATATTCAACCGGTTACCGCTCAAAGACTTAAATTCATTAGCCCAAACATGTAAGCGTATACTGTATGGCCACCACATATTTCCAAGAAAAAAATTGAAGTCTGTTGGTGGTTTTTAGTCTTAAAATCTAAATACTGCATAATAATAATCGAGATCCTACTTTCTTTTCATTTTTCATTGATTCCATTCCACTTTGTCACTATTTCTCATTAATTTCATTTGTTTCTTTTGTGATTTTCTTTCTCTCCTAGGTAAGCGTCTACATGATTTCACATCTAAATACTTTCAGCAACATTTTGCAACCGTTGAAGTGCACTATGGCAAAGATGGTCCAATTGCGTTCGAGTCGATTCGTGTGGATGCCTTCAGTCAGTTTATTCAAAGGCTTTCGATTCATCGGGTTGATTTGTGTTCGTTTCGTAATATTGCAGCCACATTCAAATCACTCAAGGAGCTCAATTTGATGGGCCTTCATCTAACTGCGCCAAAAATAGAGTGTTTGAAGAAAATCTTCGAAAAAATTGAAATCCTAAAAATACGAGACATTGAAATTGAAGCCGATGGTTTGCATTTTTTGAAGTTTTGCAACAATTTGCAGCGGTTAAGTGTTCGGAATTTGAAAACGATCAATACAAGTTTTGAGATGGATAAGCAAAGTTCAAGCTTAACAGTGGATAATGGTTGGTTGCGTCAAAAATACCCGAATTTGAAGCATTTTGAATTGATCGAAGTGGAAATTCTCAAATTCTGTGATGTGCTGGCATTTTTCAAGGAAAATCCAAATATTCGTAGCTTTTCAACCGATACGAAATTCCTCTCGCGATTCGAACACTTGATCACAGAGGTCAACGTAAGCCTTAATGATTTAACTATTGTTAGAGATTGTAAGGATGATTTGATCAATCAATCCATTTCCATTCAATTGAATCATCTGCACAAACTGGGCTTTTATGAGCGCTTACATTGGATCGGTGCTTATTTACCCTTTGAAGGACGCACTCTCCAAACCCAAATCGATCAACTGTCTCGATTGCAACCATTGAAAACATTACGCTTCAAAGCACTGGTCTATGTAATACCACATGTGGATCTGTCAGAGCTGATCAATGTCACAGAGCTTAGCATGATCGATCCACAAATGGGCACTAGCATCGGAAAATTAGCCAGCGAACTTTTGAATCTGGAACGAATCTCTTTCACACATGCATTTTTGGATGACATCACACCATTCGTAGTATGCTCGAAGAAACTGAAGGAAATTCACTTGTACGGAGATATTCGTAGTAGTAACGATATTATTTATCTCAGAACGCTGAATAAATCACGAACAAAGTTGGAGGGAGCAAGCAAAGTAACGATTCATGCCAATGATACGATTTATACAGAAACAAAGTGGGCAATCGGAGAGACTAACTTTCGTTTGATTGAATTAAAAAGAAGTTGAATTTAGTGAACGCCCATCATCTTTGACATTTCAAGGGCATTTTTTTTTTTTTTGAATAAACTGCAACTTTTTACAATTTTAACATTTCGAAAGTCAATTTCTTTAATAATTATAATGGTGAGATTTTAAATAGTACAACATAAGAAAACTGTAAGCGCTCAGATATCAAATCTTGAATAATAAATAAATGTCTTGAAAAATCGAAAATATTTAAAATATTTGAAATATTGAAATCATTTGAAATCTTCCTAGTTCCCTATGTAAAACTATTAATGAAAGCGAAGTATATATTTAAAAGAAGTGGACCATATGTTCAACAGCGTCTAACACTACTAGTTATCAAAAAAACCGTCAAGAGGGCGCCAACAGTTCCCCATTGGAATGTCCATAAGAAAGCGCGCTCTCTACGGCAAATTTTGCCATTTTTTTTAACAAAAAGTGTGCAGTGCTATACGCTGTTGCATATGTTTGTCATTGATTTCATAACATTGGCTAAATTTTCGTAGCAAATGTTTGACTTATCACAGCAATGAATCATGTCACTGTTTTATGACTTGATTATTATTATCGGTCGTATGTCATGGTATTTATTAAGACACTTTATCGCTTAAATGGACGAACATAAGTTGAAAGCGAATGGGGAAACGGCTACATGTATGACTGTTGAACAAGTGATTTTTTTTTTTGTTATTAAATTTGATAAACAAGTGATTCAAACGTTGTGCTCTTGTTTTTTAATATTCTTATTTTTTTTATTGCGCAACGAAGATTTGAAAATATGAAAAAAAGGAATATTCGTTGAATATTCATGGAACTGATTTTATTCGAACGATTTTTCCTTAGTAGAAAAATTCACTAGGGAAATACAAGATTTTTTTATTCTGAAAGAATGATAAAAAAAAAAGAATTAAAAAGCGAACTGTTTTGGAAGTAAAAAAGTAGCAAATGCTTAAAGGTACTATTTCGAAGGCACGCAATTGTAATCGTGTACGATTCTGAATCATCACCTTGAAATAGTGCATTTGAAAGGAATCAACATTTTATCTTAATTAACTTTAATAAATCTTATCTTAATTCAATCGTATTTTGACATGAACGACTCTTTAAGATTCAATCCGACTTTGGACAAAGACAGCCTAGTATCAAATTCAAAATTTCAGATCGCAATTCAACTCTTTCTCATCAAAATTCTGATCAAAAATTCACTCACAAAAAGTCCATAGGTGGACATGAAATTTAGTTTTTTGTTTCAAATTTTGAATTGTTTTGGTTTGTGTAGTTTCCTTCTCCAAGGCCGCAAAAATGAATATCAAAACAAAGTTTAGTGAGTAAAACCATTGATAATAGCTTTTGATATTCAGATTCCATTTGCCATTGCTTTCGGATGAATAATCAAGTTTTTTCATTACAATGACCATATTTGGAATGAATTCATGAAGCTCAATCATCATACAATGTCCCTTTCCAAAGAGCAACGATCATTCTGTTTTTTTCCCCCAACAATATCGCTGTTGATTGAAAAGTATATCGTGAGAATAAAAATGTGTATTTCAAAAAATTACCAGAAAATAGAAGACTTGAAATTGTAAGCTTGAAAAGCTGAGAATAAACTCCAGATTTTATCGATATATTTGCAAGAGCGGGACTTGCCTGAGCTAAAAAAGGCATTTGATTACGTAAATACGACCATTCAGTTCAATTTAAAATCGTTCGAGTGTGGTAAACTTCAGTTTCTTTGTGTTGATCATTGTCTTTGTTGAATTCGTCAACAGAAAACGTTAAGTTTCCTTTGAATTTTCGTCTGCTTATTCGAATAAAACTTGTTAGTACCTCTTAGTCGGTTTCAACTTGTATTCAGTCTCAGTCACTCTCCACCGTGAACTCGTGCATTTTTATAAATTCACCAACTTGTTTCATCTTCTCGTCCAAATAGATCATGAATTCAATGAAAAAGGTTTTCTACTGGATTCTTTTCGCGGCCAAAGTACCACAAGAGCCAGTGTCGGCACCGTTTTACCTATTGGATGCTGATTGTTTTGACAAGATTTTCGAGTGGTTGTCATTGGAGGACTTACAATCGCTGAGCACTGTGTCTAAACGTGTACAACGAGAGGTTGGTCGTTATTTCCAGCAAAACTATTCAGGAGTCAATGTATACTGCACCCGAGACAGAGATGGTCTCACAGCCTTTGTTTCCGTTTCGATGAATGGTTTCAGTGAATACATCGAAAAGTTGACCGTTTCAGATGGTGATTTCCAGAATTTCATCTTCATTTCACAATATTGCATATCGCTGAAGGAGATCCACTTCGTCCATACTACATTAACTACCCGCAAAATAAGGTGTATCAAAAAGGTGCTCGAAAAAATCGAAACGTTAAACATAAACGGTGGAAAAATCAATGGTGATTTCAATAGTTTGATGCTTAAACATTGTCCAAATTTGAAACGTCTCTTCATTCAAAACATCAAAATCAAATCTAGATTCGACAGTGTAAACGATTGGCTATTGAAAGAGTACCCGAATTTGGAGTATTTGGAGCTACTTGGCTACAAAAATCTAAGAATGAGTGAGATTAAGAGATTTTTTACGTTGAACTCAAATATTCGAAGCTTTTCAATCAACGCTCATTTGATTGACCTATTTTCGATTGGACTCAAGGAAATGGACATCAGTTTAGATGACCTTACGGTTCTAATTGATCACAATGAACGTAAAATGATGAGTTCGATTTGTAGTGTATTGAATACGCTGCATGAACATGGTTTTTATAAGCGATTGCATTTGAGAAGTAATGAAATTTGCTTCTTTTGTAACCAATATTTCTATCATTTGGGTTCACTTCGGGCACTCGAATCACTGAACTGTGAACATCTGTTTGCGCCCATCACAAGTAATGACTTATTTCCATTGATTAGTGTCACAAAAGTGGAAATCTTCAGCTCGGAATGCTGCGTAAAAACTTCGATCTTGGCAAAAGATCTCATCAATTTGGAACGCATCACTTTTACATATGCTAAGCTTGATCACATACTACCACTCATTTTTTTCGCATCGAATTTAAAGGAAATCACCTTGAAGAAAGGCATTCGTGCTGGCACCCATATTATACCTCTACCCATGCTCAACAAACGACGCGCTAGTCTAGTCAATGCTTGCAAAATAACCTTTTTCGTCAACTGCAAAATGTATATGGACACGAAGACAAATATCGGCAGAACAAACTTCGATTTCATTGAATTAACACGAATATGATTTTGAACATACTCAGAACTCTTCACAGTTTTTTTTTTCTATTTCTACGTCAATTGCTTGAGTAATATACTTGATTAATTCATTATATTGAAAACAAACATGCACAATAGCCCATTTATAGTCTTGTTATAAGAAAATTAATAAAGTTCAGCATTAAAAGATATTTACTACTCGTCTGTTTTGGACTATATTGGATCGAAATCTGAAAGCATTGAAATACAGTTGACTGGAATGATTCGAAATGGATCGTTCTGATACAGTTGATAATTGCGATACCAAAGGACAAAATCGAATTGGTGTGGTGGATGATTCAATTGTGAATTTTGAGAAGTTTCGAAGAAGTTGGCTTACACATCGTTTCGAATCCTTGATTTTATCCACATTTCTCCTTCGCCTTAAATCCATTCGTTAAGCCGATTTCCCTGTTGGGCGTCCGCTCCAAGTAAAGACACAATCGACATTCTCCACCTAATATTCGTCCTTTCTATCAGTTCCCCATTTTTAACACTGTTTGGCTGTTTTTAAACAGCTTTTTATTGCTGAGCTTTTCATATTCAAAGCAAACAGTGAATTTTATGCGCCTCCACTTAGAACATCCGTTTGAACAATTCTGTTTCTTGAACGAGTATGAATTTGATTTCGGCACCACAACAGCCGTTTCAAATAAACTTGAAGCAGATTTGTTCAAAGTTTAAATTTCAAATATCATTAAAAATGCCAGAAGGACGCCCCAAGAACGTTTAAAGCGTTCAAAAGGAAGTAAAAACTGTTTTAGAAAAAGGTGAAGAATGTGGAAATGAAACTCATTATAATGAGTTATACTACTGTGTCCAAAAAGTAAGGTGACATTGCATTTAAAATTTAGCGCGCTGGGGAATTTGAAAAAATCCTTTTATTTTTAGGTTGGTAGGACTGTCTTTGACATCCCTGCCAAATTACACGTCAAAATATTCATTAGTGTTTGAGATACGCTTCGTTTTGTGGACTGCTAAAAGTGAATTTCTCGTTTTTTGCGATGTCGAAATTTGTTGATCAAAGAATTTGCATTAAATTTTGTTTGCGGAATCAATTTTCTGCTGCGGATTCGTTGAGGATGGTGCAGAAAGCCTTTGGTGATGAGGCTATGTCGAAAAAAAATGTTTACAAGTGGTATAGTGAGTTCCAAGCAGGCCGTGAATGTGTCGAAGACGAAGAGCGTGCTGGGCGACCATCAACCTCAACCGACGAAGCTCACGTCCAAAAAATTAAAGATTTGGTGTTGGAAAACCGTCGATTAACGATTAGAGACCTTGCTGATGATATTGGCATATCGAAAGGCTCAGTCAATACAATTTTGAAGGATGTTTTGGGCCTCAAACGCGTCAAATCTCGACTGGTACCGAAATCATTGAATTTTTTGGAAAAAGGGTGTCGAGTTGACGTGTGTGAAACAATGCTTTCTGACTACATTGACAAGACGAAATGCATGATCACTGGAGACGAGACTTGGATCTATGCTTACGACCCGGAAACAACCGACCAATCGAGCGAATATCGTGCCAAAGGTGAGCCGAGACCAAAAAAACCGCGCCAAAGTCGCTCAAAAATCAAGGTCATGTTGACTGTTTTCTTCGATTATCGGGGTGTTGTGCATTATGAGTTCCTTCCCCCGGGTCAAACAGTCAACAAGGAATATTATTTGAGTGTTATGCGTCGTTTGCGTAACGCTATCCGCCAAAAGAGGCCGGAATTGTGGAAAGACAACTCTTGGTTTTTGCACCATGATAATGCATCGTCTCACAATGCGATCATTCTTCGTGAACATTTCGCCAAAAACTCGACTCATATCGTTCCACAACCACCGTATTCACCTGATTTGGCACCGTGCGACTTCTGGCTGTTCAACAAGCTCAAAAGACCGCTCCGGGGACACCGTTTTGAGACGATAGAGCAGATTGAAGCCGCAGCGAAGACGGAGCTGAGGGCCATCCCTGAAGTCGACTTTTTCAACTGTTTCGAAGATTGGAAAATCCGTTGGCATAAGTGCATTGTATCGGGAGGGGATTACTTTGAAGGCGATGAAATTGATTTGGAAGAATAAATAAAGAATTTTCAAAATAAATGCAATGTCACCTTACTTTTTGGACACAGTAGTACATCAAATGTTCAGGTGAATTTATTTTCTTTGATTTTCGAGCATATTTTTCTTCTTCTCAATAATCCTTCTTCATTTCATGGGAAAGTTATAGGGAAAGAAAATTGAACATCTTAAAAATGATGAGTTGCAAAATGTTGACAACAAATCAAAATAAACAAAATTGTAAGCATGTGAAATATGAGATGGGAAAAAATGAAATTTTTCCTCTTCTTCTATTCATTTTTTTTTATTATTCATTTTCTTCTTATGCTTTGAATGACATCATCTTCGTCCGCTTTTTTTTTCAATCTAAAATAATGAATCAAATTGAATTCAATTCAATCAATTCAAAACGTCCCATAACTCAAAAGCGCACTTTCGGTGTTTAACTCATGCTACGTTGCTCCATTGAAATCAAACAAGTCGTTGGAATTGCGAACGCAACATTGAACGTGTTGTGAACGGTAATAGTAAGAATACAGAAAAACACCCGCGCCTCTTCCATGTATCGAAATGCGTGTAAGTAGATGTGTGAATGTTGGATGTTGTTCGCGAAAACCAGTTTGTCTGGCGAAACGGAGCGCGATGGTGCCACAACGAAAATGTCGATGAGAAAATGGTGTGTGTGTGTGTATATATGTTCAAGCGATAGATTAAATCACCACCAATACATTGGCAGAGTATGAGTGAGAGGGAGAGTGGCTCTAAATGAAATGGAAAATGGTATGTCTTCGGTATTGCCTAGCTCTCTGTTGCAAATGTACACAAACACCTGCGCGCGAGAAAAAAGTTTCACTTTTTTTTTAATGTTAGCTGATACGCGCGCCATTCTCACATGTGTTTAGCCGTACAAAACGGTATCTCTTTGGGCTATTTGAGTCCATGCTTACGACACATTGCTGTGTGCAAACATGGATTCAGATCATTTTTCCTTCTTCTGATGTGGATTGTCAAAATGGAAATTGCTATCGTGTGTACACAGAACGCCTAACAGTCATTTCCCGCTGTGTGTATGCGTGCATGTATGTATTATCCATTTGTCTCGTTCACACGCTGCCTACATGCTGGAGTTATATGTATTCGCGGGTGGTTAAGAGCGAGAGCAAAATTGTGCTCCGTTTTTGGTGTGGTTCCAAATTTTAACAGTGTAACAATACTGTGTGCATGTGGCGGCGTGTGTGTATGCATCAAAGTTGTAGGAGTTGAGACGACCGAATCCGTTTGCAAAAATTTTTAACTCAACCGCACAATCACCAACACACACACATACACACATCATGCACAATGAAATTGGTTGGACATTTCATCAGAAATCAGTTTCGATAACTGCCTCTACTCGTTCGTATCGTTCGTGTGCTCTGTGTGTCTCGGGGAGTGCGCGCCTTGTTCCATGTGTTGTTTCATGAACAACTACAATTGAAGGCGAAAGCGACGACGAAGAAGAGAAGAACGAAAAGAAGAAAAAAAAAATCCGTTTCACTTCTCTTTTTTTTTCCCTTCTCTCACTCTTTTCTTCGTTTTTTCCAACTATTTTCCTGCCTGAACGTGAACAATATTCCTTAATCACTTTTTATTCGGGTTTCAAAACTGACTTTTCCAACATTTCGCACCGTCCACGAAAGAAACACACACAAAAGAACAAGAAAAATTGGAAGAAAAAAGAACTGCAGACGTTGATTTAAAGAAATAAATAAAATAAATCGCATTGCAAAAAGTAACGACGAAGAAAAAAAAAATTGAAATTCGGAGGACATTTAAAAAGTGGATTTTAATGGATTTAAACACAAAGTGAAAAAAAAGTGGTTTAGTTTTTTTTCATTTCGAAAAAGCCTTAAGTAAATACCGTGATGACTCAGTGGTTGCGCTGTCCAATCGGTCTCTCAAATGATTTCGCTTCGGGATTATAATACACTATTTTCTCTGCCTTTCGCCCCGTCTCTATTCAGTGTTGGCATGATTTCTGCACTTTTTCTGTTGATTCGAAATCAAAATTGATTGACCGAACTTTGAAACGAAAACCGAATAAAAGATTTTCGTAATAAAAATAGTCTTTTGTCTAAAGAGGACATTCCGAGGGACACTCGGAAATTCAGCCAGTTAAATTTGTGTGTGTTTGAAATGTGTAAGGATTGTGATAAATTTTATAAGATTCGTCGGAAAAATGTGTTGTGTGTCTAAAATGGCCGAGTCGCATCGATATCAATATCGCGATTGTGATTACATCAAAGGTCATTGAATCGGATTGGAAAAAAAAAAACCGAATGAACCGAGATTTTCTGTTCAATGTGTTTGTGTGAGTGTGTGTGTGGTTTTTTTTCATTCCTTCTCGTCAAAATCGTGTGAAGTACACCACTTGAGTCGCCCGAATTTTCCAATGAAAATCAATTGGCAAAGCCAAAGCAAAGTGC
This sequence comes from Sitodiplosis mosellana, assembly GCF_009176505.1. Classification (NCBI taxonomy): domain Eukaryota; kingdom Metazoa; phylum Arthropoda; class Insecta; order Diptera; family Cecidomyiidae; genus Sitodiplosis; species Sitodiplosis mosellana. Next base: position 219,564 of record NW_022601405.1, on the reverse strand, counting down.
TATCCGTCATAAAACAAACAACAACCCGAGAATCAATCGAATGTACATATATATACATATATACATAGAGAGTGGACTGATATGAATCGAATCGCCCCCACATTCAACTCAATTGATGTATGTTGCAACAATAGCGAGCATTCATTTTCAGCACGCTAAAGTCAGCAGCAGCAGCAGCAGCAGCAGAAACAGCAGCAAAACAGCAAACGACGCGAATCAAGCAACCATTTCAAACAATCAATAAAATTTGATTAAATGTGTTGTCCGTTTGATGTGAGAAAAAGCACATAACTTCTCATACACACGAAATCGAATCGGCCGCCACCATACCACCACCACCACCACCACCACCACCATCGCTCATCGTCGTCGTCGTCACGAGCGAAAACGGAGTCGAAAGAAAAAACGGCACATACACATCTGTGTATGAGAGAGAGAGAGGATAAATATCATATGAAAATAATGTAATGGAATGGAAACACTTTCCATCGCAATTTTTTTTTTTCGTTCGTTCGTTCGTTGTGTTTGATGGAACAACGCGCGCGAACCAAATGAAATAATGTGTGTATGTGTAACGAAACGACTTTTACCGTGTAAAAATATTGATGAAAACAAAACACATCATTAACAAATCACAACACGAAACAAAACAAAAGTTAAACCGACGAAAATTTGAACGAGCCAAAAATTGAAGCAAAAAACCAAACCTTTAAACGAAGTAAGAATAAAGTCAAACCAAAAACCATTAGAACGAAGCAACAAAAAACAAACTCATCGACAGAAAAAAAAAGGTTGAACTAAACAAAAAAAAAAAACACAAACGTAACGTAAATTATTGAAACGAAAGAGAGACGAAAAAAAAATAGAAACACGTCAAAATTCCCAATTGAGTGAATAGACAAAGAGCAATAGACACGGCTGCAGACACGGTGTTTTAAAAGGGAAAGTGGTGTGTTGTTAATTTCTCCGTTCTGTTGCCTCATTGTAAAGAGGTTGTGTGCGAGCATTGCACACACGGGGCATAATTATGTAATTCGGGACGAGGAGACAGTAAAATAGCGAGAGACATAGCGAGAACGACAGCAAAAAAAAGGAAGCGATAAGATTGATAAAAACCGTTCATCCCTCGCTCAAGCGAAAAACCTAACCGAAAGAAGTACACACGCGAAAAGCTATCAGCAGAAAGCCGAACGAGGAAGAAATACAGCGTGAGCGAGAGAGAGAGAGAGAGAAGAAAGCGCGTATTCGTTGTCGTGCCGAAAGAGATCTGTTAGTTCGCACACGGACGTGTGCATCTGTGTAGGTGTGAGTGTGCCGTTGGAAAAACTATCCATCTCAAACACATGCACATGTACCGAAAAAGAGACGCGTTGGTGTGCGTGTGTGTGTGTGTATGCGAAAATAAATGTTCACATGCTGATTTCCAAACACGAGACAACCGACGAGAGAGCAACACCGAAAAAATAACCTGTACACATTTTGAATCTGTCTGTGGCGTGCGGTGCGTTGATTACATTAGTGTGAGTTTACATTAATCACACACTGTGGATCTGAACACCGAGACAACAACAAAAATCTACAGAACTTTTGTGACTTTGTCGTTTTTTTTTCCGTGCGCCCATATTCGTTCATTAAACCGAAGAAAAAAAAATACTCGCGCTACGAGCAGTAAAAAAGCGAATCAGCGTTGGTGTGTGTATGTGTAATACACACTTGTAAGTGATTTAACCCACGCTGTGTCATCTCTTGAATTCAACACGCTTCGCGTGAAAATTACATGGATCACAAGCTCGAGAGAGTTTGTCCGGTCATGGTGTTGTTACATCAAACAGACGCTGTTTCCACGTTGTCTGCTGTGCACGTCGATTAAAAACGAGGTGGTCCATTCATCTTTGTGCCTCATCACAAAACGAGCCAACGACGGATTCACGCGTTCAACAAATCATCCCGTTGATTCCTCTGGCATTGTTATACCAAACACGCTGCAGTAGTAGTAGCAGCAGCCTGAAGCCAATTTCTTTTGCCGTCATTCAAATGGATGAATCGCTTCGCGTGCAAGATAAGCAATTCCAAAAGTAAATCGACAGTGAAATTGAAAACGTCAAAAGAGCGAACGAACAAACAAAAAAGAACGAAAGAAAAAATAAAATTACCTGCAATTTGATAGTTATCTCTGTAAATGCAATATCGACGACGACGCCGAAGAAGACGAAGAGATTCCGTGCGAAGAGACGAAACCTTATGTGTGTGTGTGTGTGTATGAATATTAAGTGAATGACTAGCACCATGATAAGTGGCAGTTCAGAGCAATTGCTCGAACAACAACAGCAAGAACTACGTAATCGTAAGCTCAAGGAATTGGTACCAAAAAAGAAGCCGGCTCAAGTGAAAAAGGTGTCGTGGCGTGAACGTGCCGCATTTTATGCTACATCAACGTTGGCATTTCTCTCGGTGACAGCCGGTGCATCGTTGTTATTTTTAGTGCCATTATATGTGGATCCGGCCATATCAACGCTCACCTCTGATTTTATTGAAAATCCAACGTGGTGCACAACAACACGACGCGACGATGTGATCGGTCTGATGAATTGCTCGTGGAGTTCATGCCGTGAAGGATGCACCTCGGATCTATATCGTTGCACTCACATTTATGTGAAATATATCATTGAAACGAGCAATGAAACGCTCTTTTCAAATTTATCCACCGCAATAACGGCATCCATTGATAATGATATGCAGCAGGCACGCACACTCATGCAAACCGCTTCACATACAATTAGCAATATAACTGATATCGTACATTCGGATGAAGCAATTTTACTTGTTAATATCAAAGGATGCGGCTATCCGCCCACGGTTATGTGTAAGAATTTTTCCGATTTATATGGCGAAGAGGGTACCGTATTCCCATGCTATTATTCACGCACCAATCGTACACTTGTCATGACCGCATACAATCAAGCCGATCAATGGTCAATGATTATCAATTTCTTTTTTGTGCCATTCGTCATCACCGTCATATCGTCGATGGGCCTTTGCTTTATGCATTGTGATTGTAGTTGCCAAAAAGAACGAAGTCCACAGCAACGGCAACGACAACGTGAACGCGAAAGATGCGGCGAACGCACAGCCGACGATCGACACTTTTGTAGGCGGCCACGTTTGGACAATTTAAGGTAAAAGCATTTCTTGTTTGTTTTTTTTTTACTGACACCACGATCCGGTAGCAAAAACCAAAAATACATTGATTCATATGGACACTGAATGTACAGAATGTGACAAAAGCGAAACTAGTGAAAATATTCATGAACTAACATGTAATCACAAAGTTTCTAGCTTAATTGCATTGAAAAACACAACAACAACGCCTGAAAGTAGTCAAAATTGCAAGTTTCAATCATTTAAACATGAATAAACATGTAAAGCACGTACACATTTCTGTAACGTAAAAAGTCTCATGCTATCGGATCGTAACTGACACCTTTCGAATTTCGACGAATTTATTTTCGGCTTTAAGCGCAGGGTTTTCGCCGTTCAGCTCTCTCTTTTTCACATATTTTATTCATTTTCTTTCATTCGAACCTGCTTTTTTTCTCTTTTTTCGTTATTTTCTCGAATTTTTCGCTTTCTCACGCACTGTTTCGTGTTCTTCCTTTTTTTAGATCTATTTTTTCATGTTTCTCTTTCCTTTTCTTTTTTTCATTTCTTTTTCATTCTTTTTTTTTATTTCCCATTTTGAAGACATCAAGTTTTTTTGTTCTTTTTTCTCTTCTCTCGTACCTAATTACGTGCCCCTTCCTTCTCTTTTTTTTCATCTCATGCCTTAAGTTGCTGTTGTTTGCCACTTTCTTAAAACAACAAACAAATTAATTAAGGCCATCAGGTTAATCGGCTCTTGTTCATGTTTTTTTTTTTCAATGATAAAATTTATAATAACAACCGTCAAGTACAACAGTTCCTCGTCTTCTTAATTAGGCGCAAAAAAGGCAAACAAGCGTCAATCCCGTTTTGCATGTTTCAATACGTGACTTTGTCGCTTAATTAGTCAGTTGTGAGAAAATGACCAGTTTTTACTTCCCGTCGTCATCGTCATCAACATCTTCATCGTCGTCGTTATTCACGCGCACGATTTTCAAATTGAATTCCAGCCAACTAATTGGCACAGCCAATTTTCGCCAATTTACAGTTTTTGTAATACATAATTTTCGAAGCAATTTTCTTCTCTCGTCACACGAATAAACACATTTTTCTTCTTCCTTTTTTGTGTGGTTCTGTCGTTCATTTCGTTGCCATTTCCATGCTCATTTCAGTCTTCAAGTACACAAATTGAGCCACTTGAGCGCGTTTGCTTGCTTCACGCGTGCAAATATTTCCGCTTTCAATGAAAACAAATTCCAATTGGGTTTGCATTTCGTGTGTGTGTGTGTGTGTGTGTGTGAGCGAACTGTTGTTTCCGCTTTTGTGCAAATGAAAGTCAGCCGAAGGAATTTACTTTGAAAAGTTTGCGTTTTTTCTCCTCGGCCTTTTTTTCTCGCTATATCAAAGATTGTCCATTACAAGTTCATTAATGCAAATCTGATGGAAAGTTCAGTGAAACGCAATTGTGTGGCGAGAGGAAGAGGCGAAGCGGTGAAAGGGAGTAAGAAATAGAAGAAAAAGACGAAATATTGTAGAAAGACATAATAATTCAAAAGCCAAAACGAAAATAAAGCTAATGTAACCAAGAGAAGTTTGCAGCCAAAAACGAACTGTGTAAACGGGAAAAAAGTGGCAAGAAAAACTAACCACAAAAGCCACAAAAAAGGAAGGAAACTAATATAAAACCGAAAACAGGCTGGCAAAACCGAGCAAAAGAAAGAAGAAAACCGCAAATTGAACGAGAAATAATGTGAGAAAGAAGAACGAAAATCTCAAGAAAATGACAGAGAAACAGAGAGAGAAATAGAGTGAACAATGTCAAAAAACTGTGAAAATGCCGAGGCGCAACGAAAGAGCACAATGCAAATGGATTGGCCTTCTCCAATGAGACAGAATGAGAAACGGGATTTTTCGTTTGCAACTTTTTTTCTTCGCTTCATTTCAAATTAATTATGCACATGCAATGTCACAGGCAGCCTGTGCTTGGGATTTATGAGAGGTTTTCGTGGCACTCGCTTACTCACATACACACCGCCCGCTCCGTCCCTCGATGCAAACCGATTAAATTTTATGTGACACGAAATGAATTACTTTGTAAAGCAGCAACTTGCATGTCTCTATTTCCCAAGTGAAATTCGCCGTGCTTCATTTTCAACGTTTATCACTGTCGCTGTCGCCGCCGCCTCCCCTTCGGTCACCGTGTATAGGGATTGAAAATTCCGTTGATGATGGAAATGCAAACTGCCTGCCAATGTTATTCAAATGAATTTCCTCGCAGCAAAACTCAGTGCAACATTTGTTTAGACTCAGTTGACCTGTTTGAATTTTGAGATAGAGAATTAGATGGATTTCAAATGATCGAGAGCTTTTGCATGTTGAGAAAGGGACGGAAGGTAATGGGAAGTGGGTGAAAAATGTGGGAGAGGGAAAGTGCAAGAGGTTTGAAACGAGGAGTTGAAAGCTAGAACGAGAAAACGAGAGAATGGAATCGAGAGTGGGATAGGACAGCGGAAAAAAGACAATAGAATAGCAGCGAAGAGAAAAGAGAGGAAATGAAAAAGGGAAGGAGAGAACAAAGGACAGAGAAAAAGCTGGAATAGAAAAGCGTAACGTTAGAATACAGCGCAGAGAGAAAGAGAGAGAGAGAGAGAGTATCTGAAGAGCGATGAGAGGATATTTAGAGGAAAAGCAAGAGAATAATCAGAAAAACAATTGAAAAAAGACAAAAAGAGGACATGGAAGTGGAAAACTAAAGAGAAAAGCTGACAAGGATTTAAAGTTTTAAGCAATGAATAGGAATAGTACGGAATTTGGAAAGTTTGCAGTAGAAAATATTGGAAAAACAATTAAATTAGGTGATAAAAACAGTGTTAGCGATCATAAAGAGTGAGGCAGATAAGGGAAAAGAGTGAAATTTACGATCTTTCGACGAAAAATGTAAAAAAGGTTGAATTTAAATCTAAAGCCAATGGAGGAAAAGATAAAAAGACGAAAAATGAGATCAGAAAAAATGAAAATAGGTGGAAGAGAGATAAAAATGAGACAAGAAGAGAAAAAAAGGGACAAAAACTCAAAAAAGGAGGAAAAAAAGACAAAAGTTTTGAAAATCGACGGCAGAATCGAAGTGAATAAGAGATCGCAAATAGTGGAGAAACTAGCGCAGTCAAAATGAGACAAAAATGCCCCGAGTGCATGCAATAGGCAAGCTAAAAAGGCCATCCGTTCTATCATAAAAGAGCATGCATTGTGTACACTAGCTACAGGCATGTTGCAGTGCATGCTGATTAATGTGCAAAAAGAGAGCGAAAAAAAAGAATTAAAAATTAAAATGCACATTCAAAATGCAAATGAATGTATTCTTAACAAGGCCCCACCGCATCGAGAGCTCATTTGGATGAGCGCTCACACAGTGCATTTCCTGCTAATGTCCGTCGGCCAAAATACAGACAATAGAATATGTGAACCACCACCACATACCCACACATGAGCGAGAACTAGTGGAAAATGTATATCTCGATGCACATGTTGAAAAGCATAAACTGTTGTTGCAAAGTGGAACGGAATGAGTAATGGGCCCAAATGCACTTAATTGGTCAGGCTGTTCCAGCCACATTTATTATTATGAAAGAGCGCACAATTTGCGCGATAAATTTCAATAATAAGTGGATCGTTTGCACGTACGATGAAAAATCACAGCAACGAGCCTCTCTCGTTCGCTCTGTCTCGAACTTGAAGTGGCATACAAAGTGGCAGTGTTGTATATTTAGAAGTAGCGCGAGCGCCTGTTGGGCAATAAAAAGAGATGAACAGGTAAACACATGTTTCACGTGTTCTCGCGCTATTTTTCGGTGGGATGAATATATGGGCACAGTGTCTCCGCCTGTCCGAACCGAAAGGAAGCCCATAAATTTGCAGTTCCGGTAGCGGAAGTGATCCATCGCATTTGTGTCATTGAATCGAACGTGACATTGGCATTTTGCAATTCTTTTTTGTTCTTATTCTGCTACTGCTGCGGCTGATTTTTGTTGCTCGTCTGTTTTTGTAGTTGTGAGAAACTGGACGAATGTTGTAAAAACATGCATTGCTTGCTTAATTGCAATTCGGTGTCAATTAAAGTCGGTATTCAAGGCTATATTTGGTGGCGGTTTTTATGACGAATGGAAATTTCGACACAAAAATGAAACGACGACAACGACTCAGATGAGACATTCGACCGCAAAATGGCAAACGAATCATGGATGGAATTGAGTGAAGGGATAGAAAGAGTGAGGAAGATTGAGAGTGAAACAGAGCAAGAGACAGACAGAGACAGACAGAGAGAGAGAGAGAGAGAGAGAGAGAGAGAGAGAGAGAGAGAGAGAGAGAGAGAGAGAGAGAGACTGTTGGCAATGCGCATTGAAAATAGGTCAGTTTTTGCATTCAAATAGGTGGGCGGGATGCAGATAGCATTTAAACAAACATAGTATAACCGAAGAAGAAGAGCAAAAAACGGAGAGATATGATAGCATCATCACAGTTTGTGTCTGTCACTCATTCATGATGTTGTGGTTGTGTGACACAGAAATCGATGCATTTCGCAATTTCAATCTAATGAACAGTACAAAAGTGACATATTTTACGTTTTACAGCGACAGCAGCAGCTGTAGTTTGCTCGAGGGGGCTATTGTGCCTGTGTGGATGTGTATATGTGTAAGTGAAGGCAAATGCATCAAAATGCGGTGATATAATTAATTGAATTTTAAGTGGGATGTAAGCATTATGACATCTACTCTCCGCATTTCACGCTATCTCACCTAGGGGGATTTCACTCTATGCGAATACTGCTATTCGTACGAATGCGCGAATACTTTGCCATGCATTTGAATATAAACACTCGCAAATACTGATATTCGTGCCGAATATTCGCATTCGTACGAATAACCATTTAATGTATCTATACGGCGCATTAGCAAATACGTCCGAATATTGCTGCGCGAATGCGAATGCACTTGACAGATCTATATTGATTTGTTGTGTTAATCGTTGCGACTACATTGTTTACATTAGTTCACCAAAATGGTAAATAGTTATTTCGATACAAATTTAATATCAATTTAAGTTGTGTTTTGTATTTTAGGGACTGGAAAATGTTATTTTCAAATTAGAAAAATATTTGAATGTAAAAATTTCGGCCTATATTATTAAAATCCTGGAATTCTGTGCATTTGAAAATGAATCATCTCTAATGTCCATTGACAACGATGCTATTATGGATATCGAGAACTATGTCATTGAAAACCCAGAAATTCTCAAAGAAACATCATACGAGAATGTGAATCATTTTAAATTTAAACCGGGTCACCGATTGCTTATCATCCAGTTGCCACAGTTAATCAAGAATTGTAATCAAACGGAAACAAATTTGCAAAAAATCGGACACCTGCGACCGCAAATGCTTGTATTCAACGTAGCTAATGCGCTTTCTGTATTAAATCCAGAATGTGTGAGAATTAATTGTAAAATTTCTGGTAGAGATTCACCTAATGCACGTTGTAATTTTTCAAACACGTCTGACATCTTTCCACATGTTTGACTGTGTTTGACACTTCATCGCAACTGAGCGCATTCGCGACGAATACATGTGCGAGTGTTTCAATACGTTTCATATGCGGAGTCGCGCGAATGCTCGCGCGGCAGTACGAATACATGGTGCGAATGCAAATACTTATACTGTTTTTTGCGAATGCAGGATTCGTACACGAATGATCATGTATTCGAATGCGAGTGAAATGCCCCTAGTATCTCACTCTCTCGATCTCCCTCGGCCATTCGCACACAATGCCACACAATTAAATCATATTTGTCGACGATTTAATTGCCGTTTCGCAAACACTTTTGCCTCGTTTCCCTCTCCCGACACCCGTGACGACGATGACGAAGGCAAAATCACATTCACCCAAGTTTTACATTGTCTCTCTGGCGAAACAAAACCTTCAAAATCTAATTAGATGCCGGAACTATGGCGTATGTGTGTGTGTGTAACTCGCGGGCGTACGTAATGCGCCAGGTGCCTTTTTCATATTCAATTAACTCAATATCACCATCATTGTCTTGCTACTTCGCCACAGCTACTTCGCTACCACCGCACGGTGACATGCTCGTGAATTTCTCCGAACGACCCATAAATCCCTCACTCACTCATTCTACCATTTTTCATACTTAATGAGCCAGCTTGTCAATCATCATTTTCCAACCGTAGCACAAACAGCCGCCAGCATAAAATACCCCAACCCAAATCAGCCCGAATCGGATTACAAGCGAAAAAGCGACTTGATTAAAAATAGTTTGTCTGTTTTTTGTTTTTCCGTTTTTTTTTGCCATAATAATTTTCCATGCGCGCGACTCGCTTCGAAAATATCATGTCCTTTTCAATGAAGATTTTCTAGTCATTCTCTCTCTCTCTCCATGCCGTTGGCCGCATTTCACAATTCAACGCCACCATTTATCTTTCCGACATTTCGCCTCATTTTCGATTCGAAATATGTAATGCCATATATCTGTATAACCACTTTCCATACAATATTGCAGAAAATGATATCGCTCCAGTTCAACCTCACTCCTTCCGTTTTCAAAGTCTCTTTTTCTCTCTCTCTCTCTCTCTCTCTCTCTCTATCTCTCTCTCTCTCTCTCTCTCTCGTTTAATGTGAACTCTCTGACTCCCTCGCCTGTGTTTCACTTCTTCGGCCATTCTTAATTCCTTCTTCTCACTCTATTTCAAACTTTCTCTCTCTCTCTCTCTCTTTCTATCTATCTCTTTATGAGGAAGCTTCTTTCTTGCGACTTGCGGCAAATGAGGCAACAACACCATAGCGTGCTTTCCGGCAAAACGGAAGCAAAGCATTTATGCAAACATCGTGTTGAATGAAATAGATAAGACCGAGAAGCGCAATGAATGATGTTCAATGCAAATTCGCTATATTCTATTCTTCATCAATATTTCTTGCTGCCTCACATTGAAAATCAGTCGCATAATTTAACGATGGATTTTTCCCACACTCCTCATACTTTAACTCATTTCGAACGTTGTTCATTCGCATCTGATTTTTTTTTCTTCAACATTCACATCTGCTCTTTTTCCGTGACTTTTAACCAGTAAAATGTGGGAACCATTTTTCTACAGCTTTTTTTCTAGCTCTATTTTTCAAGATGGCATTTTCTCTGATTATCCACATCTTGAGACAGCTTTTCCTTGAGATTTTCCCGTTTTGAGACGGTTTTTCTACTTCTTTGGACGTTTTTTATACTTCTCAAGCATTTTTTTTTTTCATTACTCCTCCGGTGTCTTAAGAGTCACACACATATAGTTAGATTTTTTCCATCATTTTTATAGACATTTTCCATCTTGATGCATTTCATTTCGCAACTTTTTTTCTTCCATCTTTAGTTCATTCTTTCAATGTATGGCACAGAGACAATTTTTTTCATTTCGTTCCGCTATCTTACCGATTTTCATCTCAATCTGCTTTTTTTTTAAATTTCAAACTGTTATGTTTTACTTTTCCGTACGCCCATTTCGTGTGTAAAAATATTGCAATTACTCCAAAATGCAGATGTTGAAATAGACGTTTTATGATGGAAACGTTCACTCCATCGGTTTTCCTTCTACTTCTGGTTCTTTGTCGGTTTTAGTCAATTATCTTTCATATACACTACTGGCGCTTTGGCTACGGTACAATCAACTCCATGCGCTACTCCTGTTTTGCTCTATTTAATTCGATACAAAATGTGTGTCAATAGGGGATGTGCAATGTTTATCGGATTACTTACCACCACAAATGTACTGGTCATTGCAGGTGTTGAATCTGATGGATTGATATTAATTAGATTCGGTTTGATGAATCTAATGACATTCATCGTTCTGATGCTGCTCATCTGTCATCCATTTTTAAATGACCCGTGATTTCATTATGTCATTTGATATAGTAGTTCTTTAGATAGAGTAAGGTAATAAGATAAGTAAGATATAGTAGGTTCTTTAGATTCACTAGTTCTAATAATAATGTTCGCCCGCAATGGCATCATTGCTTTGCCAAACGTTACCTTTTCCGCTTCTCACCACTAACAAACGTCTATTTCATGGAGAAGGACTCGATTGAATAAATGAAATTTTGGCTTTTTGGACCAATATTGTCTACATCGGCTCAAAAATCATAGATAAAATTGAAAAACAATACAATTGAGAAATTGATTTCTAGAAGTACCCAACGTTAAAATATTGGAGAATACTCATTGCTCTATTGGTCTGGTCTTAAAGTGGTGTTTCATCAAAACATCTGATAGCAGAAATTAAAAATTTGCTCCTTTTTGCTATATCTCAAAAGTGAAGCACCAATATATGCCCAATCATTTCAGACAACAGTGCGGAAAAGTTCGTCTTACATCAAGATTTCGTCATTATTTTTTTTTTTAAATTTTGAACGTGTTTTTGCTGATTTTCTACTTCGATTCTCGAAATCAAAGGTGTAAGTGAGCGTTTTTCTCATTTCCACTCATTTTTTTCGATTCTGAAGTTGAATCTTTGGTTGTTTTTTTATTATAAATCATTTTTTCGACTTTCTTCATTTCAAGTTACTTTTGGTTGACTTTTTCTCTCGCTTTAAATCATATCCTTACGACACTTTTTCTCGTGTTCGCGAATCTTTGTGTAACTGATCAGGTTTTTTCCTAGGGGGATTTAACTACGTGAAAACTTGTAAAAAAATGATATAAACGCGCACGAAATTGTTACATTCACCAGAGAACTTGCATGATTCCACTCAGTTGACAAGTTCCGTATTAAAACAACATGCGCGAACGCGCGCGAGTTCGTGTGCAAACTTGTAGCTGGACGACGCGCACACATCAGTCGTTCCATTTATTATATCTGGATTAACTTTTTCTTCAACACTTTCTCCAGCTCTTTAAAAATATTTCCTTTGTCCATTTTATAATTATATAAATCTTTGAACTTTTGGAAAGGATGTGAAAAATCTTTATACACGTAAACAACCGATTTTTAGCTTGAAACGCGTTTTAATTGTCAAATAACAACTTGAAAAACGCGCAAAACCATAAACAAACTTGTGTAAACTTGTGACCGTGCGCGTCAGTACGTACAAGGAACGCGTCGAACTCCCGCGAATCAAGCAAACTGGCAAAAAACATGCTGAACTCGTAAGAGTTAAATTCCCCTAGGTTTTTTCTCCAATCCACCATCCATTTCTGTTAAGTCGAGAAGGGTGTTTTTACGTATAAGTTCAAAAGGGATAAAAACTATTCCATAGAACTTGAGGTATGGCATAAGTTTTCCGCTTGTATTTGCACAAAATGTTTGCTGCCATTTTAAAATTTGTCTTTTGCCGAGCAAATGTTTCAATACAACAAATGCTATTTTTATCAAAAGTTTTTTCTCTTCCTCTTTCAAAACAAATAACTCATTTTTAATTTCTATTTCCATTCTCTCTGTTTTCACAGTGATTCATCGATATCAACGCGAGTAGATATGCTAACACCTGCAGTTGAAGTGTATAAACCGCCGCTCTGACATAAGGACGAAACGGTCGAAAGTAATTTAGGCATCGTAGTACCATCGACAAGCAGCGAACTATAAAATCGCGATATAAACTCAAAATTGGCTCGAAATAACACAGCAACAACCAAATAAAATGACGAGAACTCTCCATCCAAAAAAAAAGTCCATAATACACTCAACAAACACTGTTTTATCTTTATCTCGCACACACTTTCAAACTTAGCAACGCACCAACGCCCAACGAGATGACTGGCGTACGAGCAGAAATAAATTCCCGATAGATAGAGAAATGGAGTGAGTTGAATGAGAGCAACAAATTCCGTTCGGTTCAATGTGATTTTGGTGTGTGTGTGTGTGTGTGTGTGTGCGTGTGTTTGGTCTTAATCGCACGATAGCGATATTTGCCGTCATTTGGATTAAGGGTTTTGCGTCGGATTGAAATGAAAATTCCATTTTTAAGCGTCGTTATTGCCATTTATGAGCGAGTAATCTGGTGCTTTAATCTCTTCGGATAGCCGAACGCTTCTGTCGGAAACTCGAGAACTTTTTCCGAAACCCATGCCATCATGTCATTACATCAATGGCATCCACAGCAAAAAAGCATCGGAGCGAAACCGAATGAGAGAGTTTTTGGATATGAAACTGAAGAAAATTTGGATGAATCCAGAATGAAAATTCAATTAAACATGGGAAAGTAACATAATCGTATTATACATTAGGTCTGTAGTAAATAAGGTCTCCAAGATGAAATTACACACATACGCATCGTACGGATCCCATCAACCGGATCGGCCGTGTGTGACGATAGCGAAAGCAATTAACCGGAATAAATTGATTCCAATCACATTTTCACCCGAGAAAAAAATTAATGTAGCGATAAAGAAATGTCGACACTTCGGTTCAATCGGTATGATTGGGTGACGTACGTGCGGGCATATTCATTTCACCAAACACCATGTTTTAAATTAATGAAAAAAAAATGAAATCACTCTTGAGAAAATAAAGAGCCACGCGCACGGTTTTACTTGAAAAAAGAAACAACAAAATTAGATACATATATCCATTTAAAAGAGTAACAAATTTATCACGGAATTTTAAGTGTTTAAGCGAAAAACAGAGCAACATATTATTTGTGTGCAAAATTTATGGTGACGATGAATTCCGACCGCCGTTCCTTGACTCTCAGTCACAGCTTACCAGATGGAATTCCAAACACTCTCGACAGTCAAAGCGACAAAACGATGAAAAGTGGAATTGAATTAAGCCACAGGAATTAGCTAACATTAAAGAAAAAATTTATGTTAAGCATCGCTTGAATCTCGACTTAGTTAAAATCACTTGCAACTCGATTTTCGTCGAAATCGCCTAAAACCCCAGCTCATTTGACTGTGCGAGTTGAGAGAGAGAGTGAGACGCGGTTGGGTCATTCGTTGCCGCTGGCATCAAATCAGTTATTGAAATTGTTCTTCTGTATTCCAGCACACATACACAACAAAACAAGTCCCGCATCCACGACGCGGACGCAACAGCGAAATTTGTTATTATAGACGCATTTGGTTAAGTTTATTAACAATAAAAAAAACAAAATTAAATTTAAAAAAAAAACAATGTTAGAGCATGAGCGTGTGTTTGGTATTGACAGTAGGTATATTCAGTGAATATTTTTTCTATTCACGTTGCCGTCGTCGCGTGCATACGACAAAAGGCACGGCTGTTTTGTTTGAATTTGTTATTTAGGCTACATTGTTGCCATTAAGCAGCTATATATTTTTTGTATAAAAATGAACTCACACAGAGATATTTAAAAAAAAAAAAATTGTTGATTTTCGTTATGAAACAAAACATTTTCTTATGACAAAATTGTTCAACAACAACAGCAACTGCAACTAGTACTAAATGTATCGAGCGATTTAAATTAAGCCCAATATCCGTTGGCAAATTGATAGTCAAGACCAAATTGTGTGTATACAAATTTAAAAAAAGAATCGAGTCAAAACAAATTATGGATCGAATAAAAAGAAGAGTCGACATGAAATCGAATGCAGTCAAAACAAAATCGATTGTGGAAGAAAAAAAATGGTTCGAAATGAGTCGTTTTAAGTGACGGCGACGATAACATTCGAAACGAATTTCAGTGTATGGATTCAATGTGAGAGGACAAAATAAAAACATCGAGTCGAAACGTAATCAAATGAGGGGAAAATAGCTATTCATTCCGAAACGATGGCATTTTTTTGTGTCTGAAACAATGACAATTGTTGAAGAAAAAAAAAACATTTAAATTGAAAAAATGCCATCAACCGGGGACAAAAATTGCAATGAAAAGCGGCGGGCAATGCAATAGCCATTATGCGAACGTGATAAATGTGAGCCGTTATTAAGTGGGAATTATTGGATCAAATCGCCCCAAAACCCAAATGAATCATAATATGAGTAAGCGTGCGGCGGAGCGCGTGGTCGCGGTGGTATTGAATTGACAACCAATTTTCACTTTATCGCGACATATCAAATGGAAAA
This sequence comes from Sitodiplosis mosellana, assembly GCF_009176505.1. Lineage (NCBI taxonomy): Eukaryota > Metazoa > Arthropoda > Insecta > Diptera > Cecidomyiidae > Sitodiplosis > Sitodiplosis mosellana. Next base: position 204,359 of record NW_022601405.1, on the reverse strand, counting down.
TTGCTCCCTGCCACCTTCACCACCCCACCACAAACATTGAAAAATACAAACAAATCGATCGAATGATTTTCCACCAACCATCATACATACACTCGCTATTTGGTGCTATGTGTATGTGCTTGTATCGAGCGTCGATAAAATCATACAATGCTCACAGCCAAAATATGGATGAGTTTGCATTAATTATTCACACCGCGGCTAATTTCCGTATATGGAACACTGATGGTGCTTGTATGTGTGTTTGTGATGAACACACGCACGACCAAAGACTTTGCAATCGGTAATCGTGCACATATTTCATGTGTCATTGATTCAAAAGTTTGACGAATTTATCGTCATGGATTTGCATTGGATGAATACGTGATTGTCGATTTAATTCGTTCTCTATCCAGCTCACTTTGTCCATTCGTTCTCTATCCCGTTCACTCTAAAGTGATGGGTAGCAAACAATTGGTGGTGTATTATTGAGACCAAACTATGAAAACAATGGTCTTTTTCTGTATTGAGTTCCTATTTTTTCATTCTCAACCATCCACTGTCGCTGTGTGCGTGTGTGTCTCTGTCTCAATTATTGACAACCAAATGGTTTCGGCAGTTGACACAATTCGTCTACCAAACGAATAAAATATGCAATGTGTTGCAATTCGAACAACAGTTCATAACACGCTCTGCGAACAACACACACACACAAAGAGAGATGGAGCTGAAAAGAAAAAAAAAACATCAAATATTTAAACAAGCTTATATCCTCGTTCCTCGAACCAACGACGTTCCACATGGTCACTTTTTTGACTCTTTCGTTCTTACCCTTTTTTTTCCCCCATCTATCGACGGATGAAGAAGACGAAGGAAAAAAACGCTCTTTTTTTGTACACAATTGTGAGTTACGTTTTTTTTGGGGTTTAAATGTTAGACCTCAAGTGTCACGCGATCCATTTTCTATCGACTTGACTCAATGAATTTCAATTCCTGTACCCGTCTCTCACATCGCACACACACACGACTCCAGTTTTTTTTACCAGCCGTATGTGGGTGTGTGTGAATTGGATGGGCTATTTTAATTTAGTGCATATCAATGAAATGCAATTTAAAAAAAACACCCTTTTTGTCCGGAACTTCGACCCTTCGCAATATAAAACACAAACAACCGTCGACCTCGGGGTTCAGTTTCAAAAACCAATTTCATTTTAATATTATATAGAAGAAAAAAACTGATCAAACGCACACAACAAAGAGAGAAAAAAATAACAAAAAAAAAGAGAATTTTTAGTACATTCACCAAAAAAAAAAAGAAAACACAAACACTCACACACTTTTGCTGAATTTACAACACATTTTCATCCTTTTACACTGACTCGCTAGAGAATTTTTGTGCTTCTAAAAAAAAAGAGTCATTTTCTACACTTCAGCGAATCGAACGCAGTGCAGTCTAGAGGAAAATTATAATGCACAGTGAATATTTAAAAAAAAAAACGTATTAGAATGCTTTGCTACTCAAAACAACAAAAAAAAACCATCGACAAACGAACACAACAACAAAAAAAAGTTTATTTGAACTTTTTTCTATGTAATCAAAATACAAAAAAAAACAGAAAACCCATTAAAGACATAGCAATTTAGGACTATTAAGTGAATGTGATTTGAAAGTGTCTGTTGTTTTGTTCCATTTCTGCGGCATTTTCGTTTGTTACCGCGCTTGGGTGGAACTGATGAAATTGTACACGCTCCTTTTTTGCTTGGAGCTTGGACTAATGAGAGAAAATAAATCAAGCACACCGAAAAGTATTCACGAAAGAATGCTTACAATTTTGATTGATTTTTTTTTTCGCTTTCTTTCAAGACTAAAGAAAACAGTGGCGCTATAGCAATTTCATTAACGAAATTTAACTCAATGGAATTTCAAAGAGATGAATTTTTTTGGTGAGCGATGAGAATTTCAAAGAACTTGATCTTTTAACGGATGAGAATTTCAACGAATTTATCGGAAGACAGCACACATTTTCAATGAGCCACATTGAAAACATTTCAAGATATTTTGAGGGAATTTAGCGAGAAACAATGAAGGCATTTCGTGGAATTTATTCATAATAAGTCAATACAATTAGATTTTTGGTAGCATTTTCGAGCTTCGCTCGCAAGCTCATGCTAAATTATTTGATTTACGCTTGAAGAAGATGACGCTTGGAGAATTAAGCCACACATTTTGTTCTAGAACGTTTATGAAATGGCGCGGGAATGATGGTGTATAGATGAAGCTCGATGTGAAATTGAAAGCATGTGAAAAGAGGAGAGGAAAAGTGAGAAGAAAAGAGGAAGTAGGAGAAGGAAAAGAAGATGACGAAAGATAAAGAATAAGAATAAGAACAAGACCAAAAAGAACGAAAATAAGTAAAATGAAAAATTCAAAGACGAAGATAGTGAAAAGAAGGAGAGAAGAATACGATCAAGTAGAAATTAAAAGCAAAGGATGATTTAGAAAATGCGGTTTGAACAAATAGAAGATGAATAACAAGAAAAAGAAATGAATTAACAGAATAGGAATGGCTATTAAAAATGATAGAAAACGACGGAAAAATAACAAGAACGACGAGAAAAAAAACACAAAAAAGAACGTGAAAATGAAGAATAATAAGGAAAAAGCAAAGAAAAAATTCCAATAAATCCGAATAAAGAAACCAAGAATGTCGAATTGATGCTTTGCCACAAACATTCGGCAAAATTGAGTCTTTAATAAAGACATTTTTTTATTGATATTTACTTGGATTCCGATGGGATTTCAACAGATTTTCTCATGATTCCGACACTAAAATGGAACACATCAATCAGGAATCACCATTAAATGTACGCAAAATCCCTGGAATCACCATCAAATGTACGAATCTTTGGAATAACCATCAAACATACAAACAAAGTCGATAGTAAATTGAGTCGTTATTGCAAAAAGAAAAGGATTTTCTTCTACGCTGTCATTTTGTTTTCATTTTAAAATGCGAATAATGTTCAAAAGCTTCACTTTCTGTAAAAAGATGTTCTTCGATTTTCTGTTTTCCATTTTCTTTATTTTTTTTTTTGTCGTCTATCTGATGTTCTTCTTGAAGCAATATTTATTCGTCATCTAATTTTTTATTCTTTCCTTCTCGTTCTGTCTTCCTTCTCACACGTATTTCTTGTGCACAGACTTTTTCCCTCATCCCATCTTCTGTGGAAAGTTTTCCCTCGTTTCATGCACCAATTCACGCAGAAGTCCAACTCATTTGTTATTCTGTGCAAGACGTCTTCTGTGCTAAAAGAAACTGTTTCCCTCTTTCCCTGTCACTATTTCCCTCTTTCTCTGTCAAATTCGAAAGTTTTCATCATTGAAAAGTGAGCAATTCAATAAGTAAAGGAAAAGAAAAACTTTAGACGACAAAAAAAAAGTACGAAAAATTCGGCACTAAATGCAATAATAAAACTGGCCATAAAAATGCAAGCCACTATGATATATTCGAATAAAATGAAACAAAATCCATCTTCATCTCTTGTCGAACCCCGAAAGAGTTATCCAACTTCCTCGAGCCTCCAGCAAAAATGGTCCTTTCCTCCCGCAAACAAATCAACAAACAGAAGAAAAAAAACACTCAACAAAAACTAACAAAGAGAGACAAGAGAGAATTTAAATTGAAAGTATATAGACATATTTTTATGGTATTATTGAGCCTGTATCGGCCAACCCCAACAAAATCAAACTGGACAAACGAACGAACAAACAAACAAAAAAAAAGCTCTAGAAAAAAAAAGAAATTTATTGAACGAACATTGTGCGAATGACAATATTAAATACAAAAAGAAAAAGCAACCAAAATGGGTTGAAAATGATGATTAGTAGAAATGAAGAAAGAAAAAAATAAACACACACAGAAGAAGAATATTTAATGAAAGCGAAAGAGAAATAGAAAAAATATTTTATTGTTTGTTACATGGAAATTGCCCGAATAATATAATAAAATTATTTATGGAACTATACACACAAAGCATGTATAATGGGAATTTAGCTGAGCCAGAAACGTAGTACTATATATGAACAAAACCAGAGAGATATGAAAAAGCTATATTTAAAACTATTTATGACTAGGCGAACAATGGAAATTATAAAAAAATTAAGGTAAAAAAAATGTGTAAACACAAAAACAAACAAACAAGACACATAGGATGGAGATGGAGTGGCCACTCGCATGCGCGTCGCATCCAGAGATACCATAGAACACCGCAAAAGAAAATAACATTCAAATTTATGAAGTGTAAAATCGGTGTTTTTCAATTGAGAATAGACATAATCGGTGCGGTGCGTGCGGTGATTTGTGTGAATTTATGTCTCTGGTTGCCTCGTTTGGCTCGCACCACACTTAAATATTATACATATATATATTTATTAGCGACGTAACCAATGAATGAATATATTTTGCAAGGTTAAGAACAGGCTTCTATATAAATAAATATATATATATTTTCGGTTGGAATGTGATAGGAATTTATTTTGAGCAATATATAAAACAGAACAGAACAGAACAGAACAAAAAAAAACAAATATATCAAATTTTGTAGAATTGGGCCATGCCTATAGTTGGTTTGCATGCAGCTGCGGTAAAAGAGCAAACAAAAAAGAAACTGGCAAATAAAAAAAAAGTATTTTATGTCGTGTATAGAATGTTTATGGCATGCTTCTTATGTGGTATTGGCCCAAGTAGGACTCGAGGGGCTTTGATCTCATGAATAAGGAATTTTCACTCTCTTTTGACGTGGGCAACAACTGGTGCTCGGATGCTTTTGTGCTTTGAATTTTGTGTGCGCGGTCGTGTGTGGTCATTTCATGCAAGGTAAACGAAGGGAACATACATCGTATTGTATCGATGATAAATACAGTTTTGGCAAAACTCTAAGCTTTGCTCTCTCTCTCTCTCTCTCTCTCTCTCTTCATTCATCTGGCAAAATATTCCGGCTCGAAAATGGGAAAACACCATCGAAATTCCCGTCATCGGCTTAAGAAAACATTTACTTTTTCAACGTAAACATCAAACATGACCGATTTTTCTGCTCGAATACGGTCGCTAATTCTCCACCACATCACACATTCACGTTTTGAATTAATGCAACGAAACCGACGGCCTAAACAATTTTTCGGCGGTTTTACAATTTTACCGGTTTGTACTCGCTCGGTTTTTGGTGTGCATGCAGTCGCCCGTGTTTGATAGGCAGGGAGGGAGGGCGAATATGAAAGCAATGGAGAACAATTGAGCAGGAGAGGGTAGAAGAAGCGAGGGAGGTATAGACGGAAGTAAAGAGAAGAGGACAAGAGAAACCGGGGGAAATAGAATCGAAAGCAATAAAGAATGTAAACAAAAGAGAGGTAAAGCAATACTGAGCGATGGAGAAAAAGCGACAGTAAGAGAGTTCGAAAGCACACAAAAACAAGGAAGTAAGAGAGTGAAAGGGCGAGCTGGAATTCAAAAGTATTCAAAAAAAGCGATCCCATGACCAATAGAGCGAGAAACCATAAAACTGTCCAGCTAATTTAATTACCGCTTGAAAATTTACTGCCGCATGTTTCGACGCACACACAAGCAATACACATAGCTTTTCAATGCCAAACAACCACGTCAAATTCAAAGCAGAAACCAGCATCCCAAACTCTATGTTCCTTCGAATGAGAGAAAAACAAAACAAAACAGGAAATGATTCAAAAAATGAAAAAGAAAACTCCGTTGGCTAACTAATCTAAGTTTAATGTGCACGAATTTTCTTCGTTTGATGGCAAACATAAACCAAATCCGTTGACATGAAATCCATTCGAATTATTTACTACTGACAACAAAAACAACAACAAAAAGCAACCCTCACTCACCCAGAGTTCCGAAATGTAGTTTACAATATGCATTCAAATTACAGTTAAATATATATATAAATTTAAATGGCTAAAGAGAAAAACCAAATCGAAATGTGCGTTCGATTGGATGAGCATCGGTCAATCCAATGGTCATCGAATCGAACGATACATACGCTGAATATTATATGAGACAAAAACAACAACAACAACAAAAATCGAATTTTATGATATGTAAATTGTGAACATAAAAAAAAGAAACAACTGGCCAAGTCTTTTGGTGAATATTAAAATGAAACTATGGAATAAAATGGTGTTTTCATTTCCCAAACAATAGCTCAACAATGTTATCAGTTGGAATAGGTCGAACGCTACAACACACCGGCGCACGGTAAGTAATTGAGTTCGAGGTAGAATAGCAAGACAAAAAAAAACTCTCAATCGAATTGACCATCTGATGATCATGATTATTCTGCTCCGTTACATTCATTTACATTTGGCTTTTATTTGGTGTGTGTGTGTGTATTTGTGCTCCTGTGCTCCATTTTCGTGATTCAAATCTGCATGATTCAATTACATACGGTATCCGACACTTTACTCGCTTAAATCGATAGATTCAATTAACTGATTGAATCGAACTATACACGCGTCATGACACACACACATGCACAAACACATTTTTCTCCAGCTACGCTCACTCTAATGAAAGCTTTTTTGTACAGAATTATGAGTTATTAATTGTCATTCGACCAATTCCATTAGGAATAAACGATGGTTATCGGGAGACATGTACCACAAAAATTGAATCGCTAATTTTACAGAATCGAATTACAAGCGATAAACAAAAAAACTTATTATGAATATTGGTTCGAGGCTGATAGATCACGGTATTGTGATGCGGACTTGTGAAGATTTCGAGAAAAATTCACTGTTATGAACGTATCGACATGTAAATTTAAGTGTATATGGACGTACTGAAGTGTAAATCTTCATTGAGTTGAAACTTTTTAACGCATCTCTGAGAAATGTCAGTTGAAACCACAATTGAGTTACACTCAAAAGTAACTCAACCCCTTTGACCTAAATTTAAATGATTCGAAATACATGAATTGCATGCGGAAATTTAGCACATACAATTTGTAAGCTGCAAACAGAAACCTCAAAGGCCACAA
>NW_022601405.1:142696-177330 GCF_009176505.1 Sitodiplosis mosellana | reverse complement strand
TTTTCCATTACTGTTTATTAATATAATAAATGTTTGTTGATGACATAAACATAATTACCTCTCGGCGTCCATTGAGTGTGCACATGTTTTCGCGCCATGAAAATTGGACGCGAATGTATTTTTCAATCATTCTCTCTCTTTTTCTCGCACTCTTTCCTTCTCTCTATCGGGAGCATATTTCGTGGCCTGCGTAACAGAAAGAGATATTGAAATACAACGCAACACAAAACCGCAATGAACGAATTTTCTTTCTGTTTGTCATCATCTTAATTATCCAGCGCGATTAGATATCAAAATATTACTGAACAAATAATAATTACACGTCGGTGATGTAAAGCGCCGAATAAGTGACGCTTTGTTGTCTCTCATTAGGTTGAATAATTCATTGGAATGATTGTTTATGTACGAGAAGTGCGAAGAGCGCTAAACGCGTGCGGACGCATGGTCACTTTCACAGAATTTTAACACAATTCTCGACGTTCACCTCAATGAGCTACTATTAATTATTCAGAGTGTGTTAATGATTGGGCTGCTTTTCGAAACCGTAACTCATGCCTGCCACTCGAAAACTACGTACGTTCACTTTTATCAGCGGTCGGTGCGGCAAATGCCTCCTGCCTATTTAGAGAGTGTCGCACTGATATAAATAGACGATGGGTAGTTATTAACCGCGGTTCAAACAATGACACACCGTCATTTCATGGATTGAACCGTACAACCGAACAGGTGAGACAAACAATTCTCCGTTTGAAGTTTGCATATTAACAATTTACACTCGAACTTCGACAAATAAAGGCATAAGACGAAAGAATCGAACGTAGAAAGTGGATAACAAAGTCTTGCGGGAAGGTAATGAGGCGAAATCAGCCGGTCGAAACCAACGAATAATTCATGATAATGCCTGTGGCGTATTGAGGGAATGGAATGAATGGATGATGTGAACTCCTGTGACTAAGTTCATTTCAAAACCTTCTAAGAAGCTGATCGCCCCGTTGAGATATTGAATTCGGCCGAATTTTATTATTGATTGACTCTATCCACTTGCACAAAGAATTCAACAGCATCGATGTTGGTGGTGGTACAGCACAGCTTGTACTGTATCAAAAATTGAAATTAAAAGCTCGTTATCGTCCCTTTTGACGCATCGAAATAAAAACTTTTTTTCTCATACTCAAGTAAATTGAACAGTTCACAAACAATGAAGGTCAATTCTTGTAGCAAATCTTTCATTTAAGTCTGCTTTTTATTGAATTTTCAACGAAATAATTGAAATTTCAATGAAGTATGAATTTATTGTATGAATTAAGTATTTTATTGAATTTTTCAAAGAAAAAGATACCAGAAAAAGGAAACTCGTAACTTTTCAAAAGATTGAAAATTGCGCTAAAAAATGAATTTCGATTGAAGGCAATGACTTGGTGATATCATAATTCTTCCGGACATTTTCCGGTCTTTGAATTGACAAATTGGATGGAGCAAATGTTTTTGATGTAAATTATTACTTTTGATTTGATGAAAGGTCAATTCATTGAATATTTTGGAACAAGCATGTTACTTTCAACCTATAAATACTTTAGATGAAAAACTTGTTGAGTAAATAATGTTTACCTAAGTTTATAAACTATAGTAATAGGCAATTAAGCGAACGACATAGACTCAAATAGAAACCATAATTGCACGTCTACAATTCAAGTGGTAGGAACTTTTTGACGCAATGAAAAGTTCAGCCAAAATTTATTTTTAGTTAGATGTTTTGATTTAAAAAGCAGCAGAGTAGCAGCAATAATCGCTGGATGGATTTTTTTAAAAATTCAGCTAGAAATTTAAAATGACGGGTGAAATGTTCTCAGTTGAATCTTTTATGGTTAACTAAACTTCTAATGAACTATTAAAAGTCCAGCCATGTATAATTTCCGGTTGATTTTTTTGAATCCATAACAAAATTCATCGACTAAAATCAATAATAATTAGAGTCAAAGGCATATTTGCGCACAAACATTTCAAAACGGATGGAAGATTCAAAATGGAAGCAAAAAAAACGGGTTTGAGTCGGAGATGATTATTCATTGATTAATAGTCAATCACAATTGTGACATGGTAGATGAGAATAGATTCGGCCTGGAAAAGCTATATTTTTCCCTCTTGAACTTATTTTCCACTTTCTTTTGATCATTTATCAAGTCACATCAATTTGGACAATTCATAAAAAAACAATGATTTTTCTTAAATTGGTTTCTACTGGAAAAAGTTTTTTTTCTCAATTTCAAATCTCCACTTTTTGAATTTTGTCCAAATTTGTTCATTGTTCTTCATCGATTTCAAAGTCAATCACCACTTTCATGCAAATACATGTTTGCGTTTTTAAAAAAATCTCAATTCTTGCATGCAATTTCGTTCAACCTCTTCAATTTATTAGAAAATTGATTGAATCGCAATATCAAATATCTCGATTAGCTAAGACACTTTTTGGAAATGGTCACAGCTCATCATTTTTTTTTTCAAACTCAAAAGATGGCGTTGTGAAGGTAATATGAGTTTGCAACTTGTACAGGAAATTATGAACAACACAAGAATTTTTTCTCATTTTCATGTTTTTTTTTTAATTTTATTCGAAAATAATAATATCTTAACAATTTTCTTCTTTTCTTTCAAAAATTCAATAATTATTGAATTATAATTCATTCGCTTTCGCATATATGCGAACAATAATATTATTCTTTATTTTCAACAAATATTCTTCTTCTTTTTCGTATCAAAAATTACTCATACATTTTTTTTTTTTCAAGAAAATCATTCTCTTCTCAACTTTTTATCAAACCAATTCAGGAACGATATCTTGAGCTTCGCTCAATTTAAGATGTTCCTTAACCAAAATACACTTTGTGAGATCACAATCGCACGGAACGGAATGTTCAACATTGTTTGGATCTAAAATGGTCAGTTCTAATTTGTACTGGCGTTGATTTTCTTCATTCCGTTTCATGGCCAAGTTAAAAGCGATCGGTTGGTTTGGCTCAATGGTTTCTTGATATTGATCTGGCAATAGAATGACTGTTTGTTTCCAGTGTGTGGGTTCAGCGGTTGGTCCTGTTAAGAGTGTCACCGTTTCTTCTTCGTCATTGGTTGGGAATGCAACATCGAACCATAAGCAAATACCTTGATAATTGCCCGGATGTTGGGTCACAATTACTTCATTGAACACAAGTTCATTCAAATCTTCCATTGAAACTTCGTTCAAATCGAACCATGCCATAACAGTGCCTTCGTGTAACAAATCACCGGGCGGTACCACCATAATCTCTGGTTTCAATGATTTTTGTGCACGAAGCGCAGCTCCGAATGCTTGCATTTGAACATCGTCGTGCGAATGCCAATCATCAAACAACGTTGGAACGGCACATGGAGCCACGTAAATTGATGCGTTTTGTGGAAACATTGAACCGGTTGGTTTAAGGAATTTATCACGAGCTGCTAATACTGAGTCTAACATCCCTTCGTGCAACAAGTAAAATCCCATCCATTCTGATACGATTATGTCGACTTGGCGTTGGTCGTCACCGTCTAGTTTAAAATCTTCAACTCTTGATTGATGCACCTCTATTACGTTTCCAAAACCATTCTCCTTGACGATTTCACGTGCTATGCCAGCTATTTTAGATGCTTCAATTGAATATACCTTGGCAGCACCGGCTTGGGCACAGAAAATCGACAGAATTCCCGTTCCAGCACCGACGTCGAGCACTGTTTTGCCAGCGAAAAGTGACGCATTTGATAAAATCGCTTCACGGTATGCCTCTTGACGCGGTCGATCGGTTAACATTAACCTATGCACCTGATGAGAAGAGAGATATGAGTGAATTTGCGGGTATTTTTCATGGTTTTTGATTAAAATTTTTGATGCAATTTTGGTTTTTGAAGCAATAAAATCGATCGATTTTCGATGTTGAACCCATTCTTGGCTTGAAATTTGTTGAATTTTCTGCTTTGTTTGGGTTTTTCATCGCTATGACCGGCAAAAATATTACACTTCAATGAATCTACAACGCTTAACTCACCTCCAAATCCTCATAGCTACTGAAGTATTCTTCAATTTTCGGTTGCTTTTCACATGGCTCAGTATCTGTCATGATTTTTTTTTTATGATTAAAAACACTTTTTTCTGGTCAATTAAATTGAATCAAGAGAACAAAAAGTCGAATTAGGTCACAAAAACAGCTCCTGTGCACCGTGTAAACAAATAGATGTTGACATATCAAAACAACGTGCTTTCTGACTGAAGGCTGAAGGAAAAACTCAAAATCAATTCGATTTATTTTCATGAGGTGGCAGTTGCGTCGCTGTCATTTGAAATCATCAGCTGTCATGATTGACAGCGATTTGTTTATACATTGTCTACAATCACTTTTTCTCCTCGTTCAATTGATTTTTTTCGGATTATTTTCAAAAAAGTAGATTTTATTGAAACATAATATGCATACAATTTTATGTCATAGCCAAAATATACATATTCTAAAAGTTAAAAAATTTAGTCATCGTCCGGAACTTTCCAGCCGAGTTGTTTGCCTTTCTCATATAAATTCGTGATTTCACGCACAAGATTACCATCTTCGACAATTTTTAAGTAGTGCTTATAGAGTTGAAGGGCGGTGCGTGCATCTTCAACCGAATCATGCGTTTCGGATTGAATTTTCGTGCCCAAAAAGTACCATGCAAGCAATCGTAACGAGATCATTCGTTGATGAGGCAAATGGAATAATGTCACTGTATCGATCACTTGATCGGGATAGACCACCATATTTATTACACTGGAATAGAGGAAATGATTGGGTTTAGATTTAGATACATTTATTCTTTTCTCCAAGTAAAAAATGCGATGAAAATTACCGGAAATCATTTTTCAGTCCGTGTCCAACAAAAATAACGCCAATGTCGGCTAGATAGCGCAACTTTTGATAGGAACTCTTCAGAGTGGTTAAATGCTTATTACTAAAGTTGGCATCCAAATCTCCCGGTTTTATGCCCGAAAACTTTGTCAGATAGTCAACTACCTGTTCTTGCGTTGAAATGTAGTCGTCCATAAATGGAACACCTTCGTCTGTACCACTCCTGGTCAAGAAATATTCAATAAACAAAATCATTAAGTACTCAAACTACTTCTCTTGAGCAAATTCTTTTGAAATGTTCATAAATTGTTCATGTTCATGCAAAACTATACAAAACCGAATAAATAATGAAACTACCAATGAAATATTTGAAATGTGTTCTGGTTAAAAAAAAAACTAATCGAAGATGAGTTTAAAAATTGTCAAAAATGACATTAAATACAAACCCTCGAATGCAAGTGATACGAGCGACACTCATATGGCTCGGTTTAATGGTGGCTGTTTTTCCATCTGGACGGATTTCATTCTCTTCTGGGTTCAAAGTTACAAACTCAGCATCCATTGCAACTAGATCACCTTTTTTCGGCATTTCGTCACCAGTCAATGGTTTGAATGTGAGATCGTATTGCTTATTCTTGCAGATTTGCTGACTGATTATGTCCTGTGAATTTATTTCAAAACACAAATTGAATTAATAAAGAAATTGCCTGAACATACTGAGAAAAAGTTTGAGATCAAACATAAATACGACAATTTTTGATTTAAATCTAATTAATAATATCTTAATTTTTTTCTAATTTTTCGATTTTAATGATTTTTAATAAAAAAAAAAAATTTGTAAATTTTTTGAATTTAACAAATTAAAAAAATATCATTGTGAAACTAAAATGACTAAAATTGATTTAAAAAAATTGAAATAAAAAACGAAACAAAAAAGTGTCCGAACAGAAAAAAATTTGCCGAATGCTTCGTCGGATTTACTTACATGAATGAATGGATTGCTGGACATAGCTTCAACGGTAATATCCTTTCCATCGTGAGCTATAGCCTCTGTTGACGAATAAAAGAGAACACATGGAACTTTCCAATCGAGTGTAAACCAAACGGCCTCTTGTTCTGAAACTGGTGCAATACTGAAATTCGAACATAGGAAAATTGGAAATTCAATAAAATTAAAATTGGAATTTGATCTAGAAATTAAATTTTTTTTAAATTTAAATTTATAAAAAAACAATTCTGATCGAACTAGTTTATCCTCTTTTTTTTGGAAAAATCAATTGAAAAAAAAGTGAATTTTTTTTTTAAATTGAATCATACCTAAAATCATTAAAAATATACCACTGTCCATCTTGGCTGGGATCATACTCGGCGATTTTCGCCTTGTGGTATTGATTTCCCACTGAAATGAGCGCGATTAAATTTTTCTGGTTGCCATTTATGACTTGGCATACAACAGCTGTTAGTTTGTATGATTTTTTGATGATTTCCACCTCCTCTTCACTTTCTTTCAATTCTTCGTTCTTTTCTGCCTCTGGCGTATCTTCCTCTTTATTTTCATGTTCCGTTTCGAGTTCCTCGTTTTTCTCTTCTTTTTCCACATCTTTCTCTTCTGTCTCTTCATTTTTGTCTGCTTCTTCTTCTTCTTCTTCTTCTTCTTCTTCTTCTTCTTCTTCCTTTTCCTCTTTAGATTCTTCTGTTTTGCTCTCATTGGTATTCGTTTCATCGGCGGTGATAGTGAGGTCAGAGATATTCAAATCGTCTGATGTTTTATCCGGGGATTTATTGCTGACAATCGATTCATCTCCGTTATCAATGGCTGATTGAATTTTGAGTTCATTCAATTCGTCAATTGCCATGGTGAAGTGATGTGGAAACCAAATATTCGATCGTGGATTTCCATTCGAATTCGATGTGTTAACACTATTGTTCACCAAATTAGCTGCTGGAGATTTTCGGTCTGAATGTGCAAAATGGCAATCAACTCTTGAGCAGTTGGTGCCATACCGACACGGTTTAATCGGAGTACTGCTCGATGGTGTGGATGGTGTTTCATTTGCCGTAGGGCCATTCGGAGAATTTCGATTCAATTGTCGTTTCAAGAAATTCATTTCTTTTTCATTTTTCAGGCCGCAATTTATCGACAGTATCTGCGGGAGTTCAGTGACTCGGGCATATTGATTCGTTGGTGTAAACTTCTTACATGTTTCACAGAATGCCGGAGTGGTTTTCTCAACACTCAGCGAATTTCGAAGCACTTGGCTGAAACTCATATTCTCTCCCTCGCGATTATTTTGACCAAGCAACAGGTTGCACACCAGTAGAATGTTGGTTTTTATTTTCTGAAACGGGGAAATTGGGCGGTGAATAGAGAGTTGGGATTTAGAATAAATTCGATCACTGATAAAGTCCAAGTTGGCCTCTCCAACTTACCTCTTCGTTGCACTTCAAGCATCGATGAATACACTTTTGCTTCGTACCAAAAAGTCGACTAATGTCAGTCTCCTCGTCGCGGCCATCTTCAGTGATTCCTTCGGGCTTTTCTTTATTTTCTGCTTTCATAAAACAAAATTCTCCATTAACATGTTAAGTTAAACTCAATGAATGTTACTTTTCTGCACAAAATGTGTGTAAAAGTATTTTGTGGACAAAATGAAGCGGTTTAAAAAGTGGTAGAAGGGTGCCAAAAAAGCGGTGGTTCAAAGAAAAAAGTTCGATGAAAAAGCAAATTGGACGAAATCATAATGCAAGCGTTGGATTAATATATATTAAGCAAAATGATAAATTAAAGAAAAAACAAGCAAAAAAGAATCAATTTTGTGGGGAAAGTTTGACCAAAAGTGAAGCAAGGGGAGAAACAAGGTGAGAAAGTTAGTCAATAAAAAAAAAGTTGTATGTGTGTCTGTGTGCCCGTTTTTCGGCCATCAAAACGAAATAATGATTACCCACCACCCGGATTATTTACATCGATATACTGAAACATTTCCACATTTTTCGCCGTTTTCGTTTTGGCATTATTTCGCATAACGAATTCGGTCAAATGCAATGCCGGAAATTCGGATTCCACGTAAAAGAATTCTGTGTCGCCACGCAAAAGAAGAAAGAGAAAAAATATTTTATGGAAAATATGTGGTTTGATGTTATCGTCAATTACAATTTGGTTGAAAATGTGTTTGTGTGTATGTGTGTCATGATGAATTTTGAGAACAATGAGCCATCGAACCCGAAATGTGTTAAAGAAAAATGTCGGTTCTCGATGACCAGAGCTTGAAAATTGGCTGTAGTGATTGAGTGTGAATTAGCGCGTTTCTGTTATTGATTTGGAAATGTGCTCAACATTACTAGTTCCAAGGAGCATTGATCAATGTGACGTGGCCATTTGGCCAATTGCTTCGAACATGCTTTCGAAAAATAGCCCATGATTACAATGTATCTTGAAAGTCTTATTTGATTGTTTCTTTTTGTTTTTTTGTTTTTGTTTTTTTGAAATTTTTTCCATTCAACTCCAAATCAATAGCAAAAACTCATCTCAACACCTAACCGCTTCGTGCCAAACACCAAACTCAGCCAATGAAAAATTTTGATTGAAAAATGCCAATGAATTGTTTTTAGTTCCAAAGAAATTAGACCCAATGAATGAAAACAAATCGTCGTGTACCTTGTGAATTGTTCGCATCAGCTGGTGGCTGCTTATTTTTTCGAGCCTCCAAAATTTCATAATGCATTTGATGCAGGATGAATCGATTCCAATTCTAAAATGGGACAAATTGATTTGCTTTTCATCAGAAAAAAAATTACGCATTTTTAAAAAGCGAAAAAATAAATTTTAAAATTTTGAAAACCGTTTTTTCAAACGGCCTTTAGCCATCAACTTCTGAAGACCATCAGCCTCACCTGAATCAATTCAATGAAATCCACGTTTGCGTTCATGTTGCGATCGCTGAGAATCAATCCCAAAGCGGATGCCTCCGGAACGGTACGGAATGATCGTAAGAAGTTGCTGGATTGGCAAGGGGCATCAGAAGTGTCCAGCATATGGAATAAAAAGCCCAATTCACACGACAGGCAAAACTCCTTCATGCACGAATGTGTGAGCAGTGTCTCACGCAAAGGAGCGATGAAATAGAGAATTTGCAGCATTGCATTACAGTATGAATTTGGCAATGTGGCTTCAAGGCCAGCGAATATCGTCTGATTGTATTGATCAAAATCGAATTCTTGTGTGCCCAACTTTGTGTATTTCACTTCATTTCGGCGATATCTGCAAAATGAGGCAAATTATTAGTAAAAATTTATTGCTAACTTTTATCCCATATTTTGCTCATTTAACTTTCAATCATTTAGAAGAAAATTGAAATCAATGAAAGTGTCACCTTTTTGGAATGATTTTCAGCGTATTCTCCGTTCCATTTTTGCTAAATGGATTCGATTGTGACAAAGAACTTGAACCATTGGAATTGTTTTTCTCATAAAAATACGGCACCTGCAAATTGAATAAAAAAATTACGGATATTCCTACCAAAAAGAAAAAATCGTTAAAATATTTCATTCAAAATGAACTCTACCTGATTTCTCTTGGTTTTCTTTGGATTTGGAGCGTATCCAATGGGTCCTTGCATTTTAATTGTGTTCAAAATTTCCGTATCGATTGGTTTTGGTGTTCGATAGCGATATGTCAGAAGTGCTGGCGGAAATTCACTGAGCCATTTCGTGCCGGTGGCTAAATGTGGCAGTGGAATCGAAGACAATGGAAATGTGGTATCGGTGATTGGAACCGGCGGCAGTGTTTGAATCGGATCCGCAAATTCTGTTTCGCGTGAATACGAATTGAATTGTGGGCTTGGTGTTGCGATTGATGAAATCAAACTGATATGGCCCGATTGATCACCAAAAGCCATCGCTTGATCCGATGAAGAAATGTCGAATGATAGACATTGCGAACCGTTCGTGTTAACCTGGATCGAATAAAAGATATTGTGAATAAGATATAGGTTAAAAATATATTATTTTCCTAGAACACATTTACTCACTTGATACATGCACACTCGAGGCTCTGTTAGTTCAACCGTGTCGACGAGTTGAATTTGTCCCATTGCCGAGATAACAGCCAATCGATTGTATTCCTGTGGCAAAAATCGGAGTAAATATGGTTCAATCAGTACTTGAATCGGTGCGATTGGACTGCGAAGCATCCGAAGGTCATGCACAGTCAGAATTCGATCGCACTGCAACGTTCCCTGTCGTTCAACAAAACCGCATGAAATCAGATAGTTGCCCTGCACATCAAAATCACATAAACTGCCCACATGGGTGGTGACGGTGTGTTCTATACTCAATGAGTTTGGATCTCTCAGTGCAACTGTTCCAAAAGCATCACCAACGCATAAGAAGCGAGGATGGAGTCGAAACACTGCTGATCCATTGCTTCCACAGTAGATCTGGATTAAATTGAAATTATCGTTAGTTCATTTATCTTCATAACAAAAAACACTTCTTACTGCAGTTTAAAATGATGAAAAATGTGCATAGAAAACATTCATGCCATGTTTGATTCATGAAGTACATGATCAACATTCTAAACAAACTCACCAATTTCGTTTCAGTCGCAGTGGCCAAATCAAAGTCGATGATAACCTCCTGATGACCGCCCATGATCAATCGATTCGGCGCCATTTGAACCATGCACACCAAATCCACCATATTCATGGATCGATGCGTGAATTTCGGAATGCCTCTTCGTATTTGATGCCTCAGAGTGGTCGTAGTTAATGCCAGAATGCCACTGTCGATCGTAATGATCTCTCGGACCATCTCACTGGCGTGCACTTGAAACGAGGTGTACTTTTGGAGAGCTCCGCTGTAGTAAGACGTTACATGACCCTAGGGGAGTGGAATAAATGAGACATTGAGCATGGATTTGTCGAGATTTGATCAGAAGTTTTAATTCATAACTACTAATTCGATCAAAAATGTGAAAAATGAGCATTTTTGGTAAAAATTTGCAAATTTGCCGTTTTAGCCCAAATTGTGACAGAAAATTTTAAATTTTTTCTTCTTTTCAAACTGAATTCAGGGAGAAAATACAATAAAATCCGCCTCTGAGTTGAAATTTTCCATTTAAAAATGATCAAACCAAGAAAAACTCCATACAGCGTCAATGAATGACAAACAAAATGTTGTTTTTGAGGTCATCAATTGATATTTACCTCATAAAAACTCAACACACCACACCTGTAAAAACCCATTTGAGCAAAGAGATACTTTCGAATAGCATCGATCATTCTTCAATCATCTGTCAACTCACCCCTTCATTGCCCATCCACAGTAGTTCTTCATGCGTATCAAATCGAACAGTGGAAACGCCAAAAGTCTCACCACCATCGGCAAGAATTGTGCCCATTTCCAGATACTCGGGAACAGTTTGGCCGATGTTAAACGTCGTAAAATTGGACGCTGGATACGATTCATTCCCATTTTGCGCATCATACACTACAATCAAAACATTCTCATTACAAACCATTCATGTCTGATAACAAAACAACATTTAATTCAATCATGGTAAATTCATGAAAAAAAAAGAAGATAAAATACTTGTTAATGTGATGATATCGTCAGCACGACCGCCTGTTTCATTGCCACAATACACATAGTCCATTGTTTTTGGCTCTCTGTTGTAACCCAATTGCTTTGTTTGCACTAACCCACACCAAATCTATTCAATTTTTTCTCACTTGTCTATATTGTTGTGGTAAAGTTTTTCCGCACATTTTTTCCACACGCAAATCACTCAATGCGTTTCTTGAACACCATATTTTTACAAAAAAAAAAACCCTAACAAATCTATTGAAAATATTTAACAAAATGTAAAAAAAAAATTAAATGATTGTTGATGATGAGTTTGTTTCGCTTTTTCTCCCAGCTGTCGCACAATTTTTATGCTTACAATTTTGACACATCGCTGTTTTGGGGCTTTTGTATGTGGTTGTGATGTGTACGTCTGATGGTTGGCAGCACTTACAACTGAGTTTGACACATTTGACAGCTGGAATGAACGGCACTCTTTTCGATACTGTCACATGGGAACGATTGGGAATTTCGAGATGAGTGAGTGTTTTGATGCGATTGGAAACAATTTAATCTCGATCGAGATCGTCGAGATGTGCAACAATTCCAATATGAGAAATGTTCACAAACATCTAACTACGTTGGATAAGGGATTATTTTGATGGGTTTTTTGGAAGAATTGTGATTTTTGATTTTTTTTTTTGGCCAAAGAATCAACCGTCAATAGAAAAATTGTTTGAACTTGACCTTGAAAATACCAAACGAATTTGAAAAATACCGAAGAATGCCTAAAAGGCGTTCCAACATTACCATCAAAAGAACAAACGCTGAGCCTCAAAAGGCATTTCGTCAATCATAAACTAGGAATATTGTGCAAATCTGAAGTAAAACTTGATTTTTTTTCCCCACAAAATGGTACAAAAAGTCTTGAATGTTCGCTTGTAAATCGCCACAAAACACTTGAATAAATAGCTTTATTGAGTAAATTTTCTTTGTGTAGCTCATTTCTTGCTTGCATCGACAGGCGGGAGATATTTATTTGTTGCGTGAATATTTATCATGATTTGCTCAAAAGCTAAACTATGTCTAAATTGTTCAACTAAAATAAAAAAAACTTGTTCGTCCAAAATATAAATTGTGGCTTAATCATACAACTTTATAGACACTTATATTCAAAAATCCATCTACAGCTGGCTTAAAGTACATATATGCAATTGAACTCGCGCTGGCGCATTAACGCTTGTATAACACTGAAAGCAAGAGTGGTCGAAATTCGCTTTGGTTCACATCGAATATGTTCAAACTGGTTGGTAACGATATCACTGGCTTTAAACGTTTGCTCTGCGCTCGCTTAAACTGAGCAATGATTCATTGGCTTCGGTTTTGCGACGCAACATTCCCAAGCGTTGTTTACAATAAATTTGCAAAAATAACGCCGAAAATATAATCATTACGCCAAAGATGCCGACAGCCGAAATATAATGTCCATACATGATGCATGATAATAAGATTGCAACGGCCTAAAATGAGAAGGAGAAGAAAGAGATGATAAGTGGATGATTGGTGGAAAAGTTGTTTTTTTTTTTTGCAGAGATATAGATGAAATAGACAACAAATTTTCAACAAAAATATAAGAAAACTCCCATAAATAATTGACATTCACCTGCCGAAGAGTCATTATAATGGAAAAAACCGTCGCTCCAAAATGTGAGATCGTGTAGAATATGAACAACTGTCCAGTGGCCGAGCAAATTGATAGCGCTATACAGTCTACTACGAACTTTGAGTGCTAAAAAAGAAAGAAAAATTCGAAATCAAGTTTAAATTGAGCTACATAAATTCTGCAACAAAACTAACCGTCGTCGCAAACATGAATGACTCCATGAAACCACCTTGAATGGCTAGCGAAAAAGCGGTAAATAGTGTGCTAAATAAATTCACGCCGCACATCATCTGAATGGGTGACATGCTGTATGTTTTAAACAATTCATCTTGCCAATTCGAGGTGAAGCTGTCAAACACAAGGTACATCGTAAGCAAAAGAATTCCGGCCATTGAAGTGATCGACGAAACTGTATGATGATCGGATTTGCTGCCAAGCAAAAATGCCAACATTCCGATGGAAATGAGTGCGGCAGTTAAATATTCATAAAATTCGAATTTCTTACGCGATACAATTTTGCCCATCAACATCACAGGAATGATTTTAAACGATTTGGCCAGTACTTGAGTGGGGAAATTGACATATTTCAATGCCTCGTATTGAAACCAAGCAGACATCACATTTGAAAAACTGGCAAAAGAATACTTGAATAACGGTGCTGACCCAGTGATTTGGGCGATCGCAGCTATTGGCGATGATGATGATGGTGATGTGTTTTGGAATTGATTCTTCGCACATAAGTAAACTAATGCCATTAAAAATGCCAGAGATCGATTAGCAAAGACCAAAAATTGCGAATCATGAAAATGCTCCTCGAATTTATGACCTTCGGGCGTTAACGTTTCATATGGCTGTGTGATAATTTTCTCTTGTAATAAACCCCACACCAAGTATGATGTCATCAGACCGAAGAAACAGTACACAATTCGCCAGGTACCACCTTTTATTGCATTTGCATTCGCTCCGTGCATCGGCAATTCCGACAGTCTTATACTCGAAAAACACGAACGCACCAACAATGGGATACAACTGACTTTGTTCGCTAGAGGTGGGAAAAATAGAGAGAAAAAGGTTTGGAATTAGTCGATTCTTGGTGGTATCATACCACTGGTATGAATAACAAATTTAGGTCATTTTTGTGGAAAAGTAGAATTTTTGTTGATTTTTAATCAATTTAGAACAAATTTGAGGCGAATTTAACTAAAACGAGTCCAAATAGAACCATTTATACCTTTAAAAAAATGCCATTTTAATCAAAATTGTAAGTTTTCTCCACGGAAAATTCCATTCAAATCATATTTCCATGGTTTATCCACCAGATTTCTAAATTCTCCGTACAAAATCGTGCCTAATGCAATGAATCTAAACTATCCGTAGTAGATCTGAGATTCTCATTCGACACCTTCTGCCAAACTTCATACCTTTTCTCTCACAATGCATGGGTTTCATCCCAAAATGCTTACCGCATCGTTCCAAATACTTGGTTCTCTTGGTGTACTGATAAATTAGAATGCCCGGAATAAAGATGCAGCTGTATCCAAAGCAGTTAACAATAAACTTAAGTGCCCATCGGTATTCTAGTGGATGTAATTCAATCAATTGTGTAAGGCTGAGCTCTGTTTGTGTTGCATTGTCGGTGGTCAAGTTCAAGCGTAGTATGTTTGAGAGTATGTAAATCGAAACGAGAGTGGCCAAAATGATGAAACTGCGAAATGACAAATCAATTTCAATAAAAAAGAGTTCACAAAAGGGGAAAAAACACACAAAATTGCTTACATGATAATAAAATCTGGTATTGGATTGGCCATCGTGTGTGTGTGTGTGTGCTGATGATGGTTTTGGTAGTCGTAAGTTACGACTGTTTATTTATGCCAAATAGCTAAAAATCCTAAGAAAAATTCCATTAATTTTCGGGTTTTCCACGGAAATTTTACCAAACCACTCACATTCAAACCAGAGTCGTCGTGAATTTCATTTTTATTTCAAGTTTCTGTGCAAAATTGTGCTCAATAAAAATGATTTGTTGTCATTTATTTTCGTTGTTGCACTGCTGACTTTGACAGATGTCAAGCAGAGCAGTTGGACTGGAAATCTCGAACGATAGTTTGACAGTTGACAGTGGCGCCAATGTGAGAATGAAACATGCGCTTGTTGTCAGACTCAAACATCAAACCATCAAACAATTGCTGCCTCTTGTTGTAATTTTAAGTGTTGGAAAAAGTTAGAGTTAACATTCGACAAACAAAAGTTGGAAAAAATGGTGAGCGATTGCAATTGGCGTCTGGAGGCCATTTCAAAGGCGGCCAAAAACATCAAGAAAACATCGTTTGTGTTAAAAACGGGCGAAAATACGGTGGGAAAAAAGAAAGGCATTCACATCCGTATTCCGTCAGTGTTGTGTAGTCGTGAACACTGTACCATTTTCCTTGATGGCGACAAAGTCACGCTCAAAGACACGGTAAGTGGTGCGAAGCACATTTTTTTCGATTTCTTTTTTTAATTATTTGGATGCAATTTGTTGTTTGCAGTCACGAAATGGAACGTACATAACCTATCCGAAAGAAACGAAACATTACACGGATACGACAGCTGAAAAACCACTTGAACAGAATGACATGATCAGTTTTGGATTCAATACCGCCTCCGTGTACGATGTCAACGATCGAAATGCGTTCATTTATCGGCTGGTGAAGGAGCAAATCGAAACCATTGACATCGACGACAGCGATGATGACGACGCTCCGGCACCAACCAAGGGAAAAATCATCGAAATTACCAACAAAGTCATTGACATTGATTCCGACTCGGATTCCAATTACTCTGGCGACGAATGTTTCCAGAACATTGAGGAAATGGAAGAAGAAGAAAGTAGCAGCTCAAGTTGCATGATTGAAGATGACGTCAGCTATTCTGATGACTACAGCGAATCGTCCGATTCGCTGGAAAGTGGGGAGGAGAGTTTTGTCGTTACCAAATCCATCATCAAGTGCGCCACACCAACTGAAACAATTGCATTGGACGAAGACGATGATGAAGTACCTGAAGTGATTGAAGAAAAACCAACACAATCGGAAGAAAGCAAAGTGGCCAATGGCACCGTTGATGAGCCGTCGACATCAGAAACGGGTGGAAAAGAGGCAAAGTCGAAGGAAGAAGACGTTACAACCACAGAAACTGAAGCAAAATCGGAAGAAAAAGACGCCAAATCTGCGGAAAATGAAGCAGAACCGAAGAAAGAAGACGTCAAGTCCACAGAAAATGTCACAGAATCGGCTCATAAGGATAAACCATCAGCAGAAAATGATGCAAAATCTGAAACCGACCAAAAATCCGAAAATGAAACTGAAACAAAAGACGATAAAACGTCCGACACCACGCAAAAATCTTCGATCGAAAGCGAAAACAATGTGGGAGCCAGCACAAGTAAAGTCGCAGAAAAAGCAGCTCGTTTGGAAAGATTGCGTCGCAATTTGGCTGAAAAGGCGCCGAAACAGGTGTCTTACACAAAGGCACAACCGCTACGAAAGCGTCGCCAAACGATCAGCGAGGATGAATACAATCAGCGAAAACTGGCCAAGAAGCTGGACAGTGAAACGGCCAAGCGAATTCGACACGAAAGACTGGCCAAAATTGGGGAAAAGGAAAAGGCAAAACGTGATGAAGCCGCCGAAATTGCAGCCAACACAATCCGCGTAACAACGGCTCCAAAGGTGAAAAATATCATTTCCCGCGGCGAACAACTCCTCACCGATATGTTGGCACTCAATCCGACTAATACATAAGTCGCTTTTTTGTTGAATCAAATATTTCTAGCTCTTACGGAATTTTTAAGCTAATATGGTTAAGCTTAAGCTCTAAAGATAAATCAAATTTCAAACACTCACCAACAACAACAGTAGATTGTTTACTTACTGTTTTCGTAATTTTCGTAGCTTGTAATGTCGATTAAATATTTAGTAGACTGGTTAGGACAACATTTCCATTCTTTAAATCTAGCAATCAAACATTTATGAAATAAAATGAGCAAATTTGGAAATATGAAATAAGTTTTGCGGAGTTTTTTTTTTTTGAGTTTTTGGTCATTTTCTAAGCATTTTTTGCCTTTTTTTCATTTTCAGATTCCATCAATCTCGTGTCTGGGCATTTTTCTACAATTTACTTCTATTTTCATTCAGATTTCCTCCTTTTTGATGGTTTGTTGAGAACGACTCTTTTTTACAGCGAATTTCGAAGGTAACTCATTGGTGTGTGATTGAAAATGCCGTTGGGAATCGGCATTGTCGGCTGTTTATGGGGAGAAAAGTGTTTGTTGAATATTTTTTTTTCACAAGAAAAATGAACAATTTCCGCAAAGAATACCGTTGCTGGTTCATCGTGTGCTTCTTCAAAGAATTGCATTGAAACCACATTACTATTGGTCTTACTAAATTCAGCTGGGTCCAATGGGCACTATCCATACCGAAGCATAAATCTGAACTAAATTCAGCAAATTCAACCAAAAGTCATTGTACTGCATGATCAAACAGTCCAAAAAAAAGCAATTGCACAATATGAAGCAATCGTCATGCAAACTCACATCTTTTTTGCTATTGTGCATAAACATAGTGTTCCATGCCGTATTCAACTGTATTTACTCTTCTTCATTTTTTATCGTTCTTCGCTTTTACGTCGTTTCAATTGTTCGGTACGAAGCTGTCAGTGCGACAGTCGTCAGCACGTCAGTGGTTGTTGTTGTTTGACACAACACATTGACGTTTATTTAGTTCGAGCTGTGATTTCGGCCGCTCAACACTGTTTATATTTTGATTTAACGACAAAAAAAAAACGCAAGAATTGTTTATATTTTTAGATTAATAACTTGAAATTAGCGAGAATTTGTTGGCAAACAACAGATTCAATTTTATGTGAAGTAACGTTCGGAACAATTGAAAAATGTAACAAATTTACGGGTAGTTTTAACAGTGAGCCAAATTGCTTGCAACAGCAAAATGTACCAAAGTAAGTGGAATTAATTGACAAAAAAGTATCTCTTTTTTTTTACATTGACGCTAATAATAATTGGTCGATTGGGAAGAAATGAGGGGTTTAGAGCGAAAATGTAATACAGAAAAGTTGAGCGGAAAAATGTCGATGATGAATTAGCGAAAAAAGGGATAGCTATATAGTACACTATAGTGAACTATATAGCCATCTCTTTTCATTTGACATATTCCCTCTCAACTTTTATGTATGACATTTTCGCTCCAAACCCTCAAATATCGGAAAAGTCAATTGCTTTGCGGACCAAACGATGCCATCATGAATTGTGCAAACTCCTCATTGTTTTCCAAATTCTATCGACCATGGCAATATTGTTTATAGCGTACAACAAATTACTTCGTCACAGATTTGCTTTTTCTAGAGAAAATTTATATGGAGATTGAATTGTGTTTGTTTTGTACTGAGTGTTGTGTTTTGCGGTGTTTTGCATTGAGCTCTGTGTAAACACTCATTATGTGTATCATCAGATGTATACATCTAGTGCTGTGTAAATACAAACAATTTGATCTCTCTTCATATTGTTGTTGTATTCAACGAGACGCCGGTTAAATCAATAAAAAATGCGTTACAATGAATCGCACTGTCCTGTTGCTATAGTGTTCTTGGAATTGGTTTTCTGTAAGAAAAAACTGTCGGCGATGCTTTGAGTGATGCATTAAGGCTTAGTCGGAGATCGTTAACGACAATACAGTGTGTGTTCAATGAACACTTTTCACCACAGAACTATACACAAATTGTTAGTGCTTTGAACGGTGGTTTCGTATTACATGTGCAATAACCATATTCCACTAGCAAAGAAAGTAGCAACCGAGATTGCACTCACCAAACGGCCACCGTAAATGCTTCTCACGGATTTTTTTATACCAACAGTTTTTTATGCACAATTTATTTAGAAATAATTTTCATTTGGCTAAAGCAACCAAACTGTTATTGTTGTTGTGAGTAGAGTAAATGGACGCAATAGAAAAAACGAATGAGAATATGATAAGAGAGGCAAACAGAGCTCCAAATGGAGGGAAAGGTAGAAGTAGAGAAAGAGAGACAGTAAGGAAAAGAGACACAGAGAGAGAACGATAGCGCAATAGCACTGAAGAAAGAGCGAAGAAAATGAAACGGAGAAAGAATGGAAAGGATAAATGGAGAGAAAAGGGTTGTAGAGAGAGTGAAAGAGATGGAAATATAGAGAGAGTGAAAGAGGAAGAAGAAGGGAGAGGTGAGAAGCAATAAAAAGAAAAGAAAGAGAAGAGAAGAGAAACAGACAAAAAAAAACACCCGAGAACAGAAAGAGTGTCGAAATATTGAGCTAGCTGGAATATGCCCAAGCATATCGACAGTTGAATTTTAATCTTCATTCAGTTATTGACGCGATACATATTTTGATAGCGCTCATTTTTAATCGCGTCGCGATTTTTATCAATTTTTCACTCAAATTTTATCCACTTTTCCGATATGACAGGGAGACAAATAGGTTTTTATGACTTTTCGAATCCACACTTGTGATTAAAAAAATATTTTCTGACGATATGTTCCATGGTCGTATTTCCAGATATAAAAAGAGAGCCAGAGCCGGAAAAGCCAAAATGGTCATTGATTGCTGTTTCAGAAGCGGCACGAAAATGGTGCAGTTTAATCCAATTGGAGCCAAACAAAGTGTATACCGTGGGCCGTAAGCGAAACAATGACATACGAATACCAACGGGTCTATGCAGTAAAAGCCATTGTGTGCTCGAAGTGTCTGACAATGAAGTCATCATGAAAGACCAGGTTTGTAGTACAAACTTTGTACTGTCTATAAATGAAATATAATTTGGATAAAAATCGTAAATTATTTTCATGATTTTTGGTTTGCAAACAAACCGAGTTTGTACGTGAATTATTCAACTTGAATACGCTCCCGAAAAAAAAACACGAATTTTCAACTTGTAAATATGTCTAATAAATTTTACAATGTCCATTGCAGAGCCTGTACGGAACACGAGTGAATAGCATAAACTACAAAGACAGCCGATGTATTGTGAGCGAAAATGATTTGATTGGCTTTGGATGCAGCCCATATGCGAAGCGAATCAAAGATAAATCGGACAAACGATATTATGTGTACCGTCTTGCGTTAGGAAACAAGATTGGTTCAGGCGAAACGATTGAACTATCGGATGGAAGTGATGACGAGGGCCAACATGCAAATAAATCGTATGATGCTTTTGATGCTTTGGATGTGGGCAATGACACGGATGATGATAATTCATCGGACGAAGAAGAGGACATCAAGCCCGATATTCACACGTTGATGCGAACGGCAATGGCAACGATGCAAATCAAACAGGAAGTCGAAGGCTATTGTTACGATTACGATAGAAACCGGTTAAATTCAGATGAACAGGTCATTCACAATGAAGTGCCGATTTGCTTGGACAGTGATGAAGAAAAAGAAGATATCCTTTTATTGGAACCACCAAGAAAACGAATCCGTACAGAACAAGAATACGCTTTCCCAACGCCAGAGCCAGAACCTGAACCTGAACCCGAACCGATGAAAGAGGAAGAAGATACGAATTCAGATCAAACGCTACCGGAATATCAAATGAGCGACACAGCGCTAAAGGAAAAAGTGAAATTGGTTACATGTTCCCGTGGACAACAACTCGCCACCGATATGCTCAAAACACAAAAAGTTCTGTTGAAAAATATCGCACAAAAACCATTGCATCAAGAAGCTGGCTCATCGTCATCGTGGAACCAAACCTATAAACCTCCGTCCGAGTACAGCAACTTCTCCATCGCAGATCTCAGCAATGCATTCATCTCTGAAATCACCAAATGGGACTATCAATGGATTAAAGATCGAAAACCAAATCCACTGCGCTATCAAATGGACGTGAAACATCTTGATACTAACTTTTCCGATTTGGACTCTTTTCAACGGTTCGTTTGCACTGAATTCTTTTTTGAGCATTTTATTTTGATTGTTTTTTGTAGAACATCTTTTATTTCGACTAGATTTCTGTTGTTTTTTTTTGAACTCCTGTGTGAGCCTTTTTCGCTGTTTGAAAACGAAATTTTTTGAAATTTCTGTTCAAATTTTTTAAATTTTTCCTACCAAATTTCAAATTTTTTCTTTGAACTGACCCCATTTTTAGGCAAATGAAAAATCTACTGCTCATGGAAATCTATTCGATTATTCTCGCGGAGTGTAGCACATCAATTCCACACACATTCACACGAGTGGATGACTTGCGTTTCGATGAAAATCGGAAGCGATACATTTACAAGTGTTCAAGTAAGAGTTTTTGACCATAAATCAATTTTTTTGATTTTTTCTAATTTTTGTGTGTTTTCAAATCAATACTTCATTTTAAATGACTCATTTACTGCAATAAATTTTGGCTAAACCTAAATATACTAATAATGGACTTTCCACTTGAATTTCAGCTGAAAAAAAAGATTGTCGTGTATCCGAAATCAAGCCCGGCCTTTGCACTGCTTTCGCCCATTCCTATGGCAAATGTTTGGGCTATGTATCTCAGGCCAAGCGATTTTCTGGTAAATTTCAAGATGATTTTTTTATAGATTTTTGAAATAGCTACTGGAATAGTTCAATTGCATCAATTCAATTCATTTTCATTCATTAGTTCATTCAATTTTTATGGAGAATAAGAAAATTTCACTCGATTTTTTATGCACACAATTTTGTGCGTGTAAAAAATTGATTGGAAGCAAATTTGCAACTAGTTTTATTTCCTTCAGTTTATCGGAGTGTACCTGGTGCACCGGTTTTGATGTTTCTTGAATGCAATTGAAATAACACACTGATTTGTTATGTACATTTTCCATGCAAAATCACTTAAAATTCTTCATTTCCAGATAAATGGGAATTTGAGATGCAAACGGATTTTGTCGATAGGAAAAAGTTTATCCCGAAATGCATTCAAGTTGAATTCGTAACCAATATTCAGCCCATGCTGGAATGCTTCGTTAGTTTGTACGAGCTACGGAAATCGTCTCTTCAGTATGTGTTCTTGCGTCCAAGCAGCCAATACGAAGAAGTGAACAGTTCCATCGATGACGATTTTGTCGCAGACGATTCGGTTTGTGTGGTGTTTTGGATTTTAATTTATTTATTTAAAAAAAATGAATTAGCATACTAATAAATCTCATCGAGTCTAGGACCTTTGATATCAACGCATTTTTGCGATTTCTACTTTTTTTTCATTCATAAGTCGAATCCAATATTCAAAGCATTATAATCAAACTCTCATTTCAGGCAAATCTAAATGAAATCTACAAAAGATGCGCCGTTTCAGCGCTTGGAAATTCGAAAATTCTACTGGTCAATGGTGGCGCTGGTTCAGGCAAAACTAAATTTATTTGTAATCTGCTTGAAAGGTTCAACAGCGAAGACTTCCAGTATACTGATTCGATTTTGGTCTGCGGTCGAGGAAATGCCCTTGTTGATGACATGGCAGCACGAATTTTGCCGAAAATAAGCAATATTGGTAAGTGGGAGCTTCGGTCTATTCTAAAAATATCGAATAAATAAATCAAATAATGAGTTCATCAAAAAAAGAGAAGAAAAATTGGAATATTTATCAGAAAGATAAATTCATTTTGCCATTTTAGCACGTTTTGGACAAATTTCGATCATGAGGAAAGATATCCGTCGAATTGGCGTGGAAACGTTCGATCCAAAGCTAAAGAAAGTGAAAATTGTCTTTACAACTTTGAATAATGCCTTCGATTTATTGCAGTAAGTGTATCAATTATAAATTTCATGCAATTTTTCTGCATTCTTTTTCTACAAATATTTTTAAATGAATTTCATTCTATTTCTTTGTTATTTTTTTTCCTTTCTTTTCCCATTCGAATTAACGCTTTTTCCGAAATACAATTAAAAATATTTCCATTTTTCTTTTCTTTATTTTCATTTAATTCGTTATTTTTCCCCATTTGCAACAGTATCGATAGATCGTTTGACGTATGTATTGTGGACGATGCATCGCTTTGTACAGAAGTCGAATTGTTACCATTATTCCGCTTGAAATTGACCACTCTTCTTTTAGTTGGCGATGAAAAGCTACAGGCATCAACAACACAGAATGAGGTACAATCATTGAACATTATAGATAAGAGTGGCAAATTTCATCCTTGATTAGGATTTCTGATTCATTATATTCTGATTGAGAAAATAAATCGGATTTAGAAAGATTCGGTTCAGTAATTTTATAAAATGAAAAGAAATTTAAAAAAAAATTGAACTAATTTGTTTTTTTTTCCTTTTTCAGTGCTGCCATGAGAATGGATACTCTCGATCGTTGTTTAGCCGCGTAATTGCCAGCTACAAAATATTCGATTCGAAACGGATTCTCTATCCAACGCTGTATAAACAACGTCGAATGCTTCCTGAGATTTGTTCATGGCCAAACAAGTATTTCTACGATTCAAAAATGGAAATTGTTCCAATTGTACGGCCACCAAAAAGGTCACCATTCCATTCGTACACAATATTTCAAGTCAACACAATCGAAGACATTGAAGTTGATTTCGTGCGACAGCTGCTGGAATTTTCTATTCGAGACATTAAGGGACGGAGATGCTCTCTTGGAATCATTTGCGGGCATCCAGACTCAAGAGTCGAAATCGAAACGATGATCAAGTGAGTCATTTTGTTTGAAGAAATTTGGATTTGGACGAAGAAAAAAAAACATTTTTTCAATGAAAATTGTTGAGAATTACGAATTGTTCAAAGTTATTTGAATTGCAGAGATTGATTGGATAAATGATCAATTTTGATTCGACTCCTTTGGATGCTTTCGTATTTTTCTAATCATTCGAACATTTTCCACTGAAACCCATTCTAATTCCAGAGCAAACGATCAATTTGCCGGTGTTGAAGTGAGTGGATACGAATCATTTCAAGGGCAAGAAAAAGACGTAATACTAATGGTTGTTTTGAAGCCAAAGGATGGATTCAAACTGTTCAGTACGAATGAAAACTTGTTGATCGCCTTGACAAGAGCCAAGGAATCGTTGATCTTTTGCGGCAACTTTCAGTACGTTTGCACCGATTTAAGCTCCGATATTTGCACAGAGACAGACGCAATGACAAATACATGGAAAGCATTAATCAATGATGCCAAAATCCGGAAGCGATTTATTGATCTTAATGGAACTTTCGACCAACAACTCGTATCCAACTCACTCAAATGAATCATTTTAACTGGAAAATTGAATATCTCTCAAAGAAAAACAAAAATTGTGAGTTATTTGGAATGACGTCAATAGTTTTTTTTTTAATCGAGAAAAATCTCCCATAAGATAACAACGAAAATGTGACTTAGTAAAAACACTTTTATTCTTGACCAAGTGCACACAATAACTTTATGTTTAGCATTAAAATTGAATGAAAATTGATGAAATAAAATCTGATTGAAGTGAAGCTATCGACAACAATTCCATTTATGAAGAAAAAGAAACGTTAAAACATTAAATTAATTGGTATTCTGAATTTGCATAATTCACACTGTGATTGAATGACTTTAAACTAAAGTCTAAATAGTAAGTTGGCTTCTAGGAGATGAGTTGAAGAGAGATGCCATAGCTTGAAAAAATGCATTAGGAACTATTCTGAACCCATCCATCACATCATGAACACCAGTATCAATTGCGGTTTCAACAATGCTCGACATGCTTTCAAACATGTTCTGGGGATAGTTCGATGTAGTTGTTGGTATTGAACCTCCTCCAGCCGCGAATGGCCATGGCCATGGATACGATGCCATCGGATTATTTGGATTACTTGCACTGCTCAAATTGGGAATGTTTAAAGCTGATGGTTGTGGATTCTGTGGTTGTTGCACCAGTTGTGGTGGTATTCCAAGTTGGGTAGTTTGAGCTGAAGGTATGGTTGAAGCAGATAATTGTGGTGGCATACTGGATGGAATGGCCTGAGCCGAAGGTGTATTAGCTTGCGATGGCAAAGCCGGTTGAACAATTGGTGTGCCAGATCCCATTTGAACGGGTTGTTGCTGAACGGGCTGTTGCTGAGATGAAGTTTGCTGAACTGGTGGTGGCTGAACGGGCTGTTGCTGGAATCCAGGCAACGATAACCCTGGCTGTTGCACAGTCGGATTTTGTGACTGTGGCTGTTGAAACTGCGATTGTTGCGGTTGCGAAAATTGTGGCGGTGAAATACCGCTGAATTGACATCTGGCTAACAAAAGCTGTAAAATAGTCGAAAAAAACAATTTAAAAGAAAAAAAGTTTCATACTTCTAGCTTGAATTCTACGTTTTCATGACGAGTTAGTCTAACTCACCAGCCGACTGATTACGATAAGAATGAGACTTGTGTACTTCATTTTGAACAGAATAGAACTCATAAAGGTCTTAACTCGATCACTTTCACTTCAATTGTGAAATTAGCTATAATATTAAATGAAATCCGAGATATACCGATCGTCAGATGCATTGACGTGTATTTGTTGATCTAGGTGCATTTTTATTTTCTACAAAAAAAAGTTCCCATTCGTGTAAATTCCAAAAACATGTTTACAAGACTCAGACAAAAACAACACAAACATTGCGAGCGATACAGCATTTTCAGGTCAGTCTGAAACAATTGGCATTCGAGCCTTGTTTGCATTCGGTTATATTTAATTGGTATACAACGCATTTTTGAAGCTTACGTCTCATGTTTCTCACGTCATTTTGTATCGTTCAACCAAAGACGTTGAAGAGTAAAAATACAGGATAAGTATTTTTTTTTTCTAGATAGAAGACAATATTCCGAATTTTTTTGGCAGTATTACCTACCTTATTTGTTCCAAATTTTCGATTATTAAGGGAAGGGATTTTTTTCAAACATCAGATAAAATATAGCTAGATTAAAGAACCAACTAGTTGGAAATTTCAAAGTTTTTCCAATAGAAGAGTTCATCTTTGTGTCTGTTCACCTTTTGTATGTCTATTTTTCTTGCCTACGTTCAATGACACTCACCTCCAAATTGCAAAGTCAGTTGTTTACATTTATTTACTCTTCTTTCTGAATTACGACGCTATTTACAACATCGGATGTTCAGTTCAAAAACAATTTAACGAACAAGCTTTCAAAGGAAAAGGCCAGGGTTAAATTTTAAAATATATATTCCAAGCAACTGAAATTTATTTGAATTGAAGGTAAGGTTAAAGTTATGATTCGGAATTAATGTATGTTATTACTTAAAAACGTCTAAAGTTAAAACAATTTGAGTTTTTTCTACAATTGGTCAGATTATGATTCAACAGATGCTCCTTATGAATATCAGGATTCAAGGATTTAAGATCACTTGATTGATATCTCTTGTATAAGCCCATTCAGTTGAGGTAAGATAGGATAAGAATAATATTTGTGAAGTCAAAATAAACAATATTTTGAATATTGAAATATTTAGTAATGAATATTTTTCTTGGTTTCAACATATACTGTTTTCATAAAAATCGATGCCGTTTCTTTACATTAGGTGTTAATCAATTATTATTAGATGCGAGAATCAAAATTAACTTAGTTGTCATTTCCAACTGTCGTTACTTGTGTATGCGTCGCAAATGTCTTACCAGACTTGATGTTTGTGGAAATGATTTATGGCAAATTTTGCATAGAAACGATTTTTCATCGCTGTGAATTCGCATATGAGCCTTCAAACTATCCGACCTATGGGTTATGTATTCCTTGCAAGCGTAACATTCATAACCACGCCGCTTGCACTTCGCCTCATGTTCATCCTTTTCCTTTTGTTGAGGGAAGTTTCGATAGCAAACAGAGCACTTGAACTTCAATGGACGAGAAATGTTGTGAGATTTTATATGACGATTAAGGTCACCTGCTGTGCTGAATTTCTTTGAACATTGGTCACATCGGAAAGGTCTCTCGCCAGTATGGTGCGCACGCATATGAAAGACCAAATCTGACTTAACCAAAGTGGAGTATTCTTTGCACAAGTGACATTCAAAGCGTCGAACCATGCAATTGATTTCGTGTTCCGATTTCGCAGCTTCTTGAGCAAATCCTTTCAAACAATTCGAGCAACTGAACAAAAATTCGCTGACGTGCGTTCGCATGTGCGATTGAAGATAGTCTTTTCGTGGGAATCGTTTCGTACAATGAGTGCATGGGAAAGGCTTTTCACCTGTGTGCCTGTACGTGTACATGTGCTTCCCTAAATCATCTTTACGTGAAGTGGTGTAGTCACATGATGAGCAATTGTGTTGTTTGGCCGTTTTCATCGGTGTAATCGACTTTTTCTTGTTGCTGCCAATGTCTGCTTTGGGCTTATTTATTGCTGCAGCAACACTCTTCTTGGCTTTCTTGGCGCCATGTGGTCCACGTTTTGGTTTCAATTGCTTTCGGTTTGGTCGCGAGTCCTGTGCATCATTTTGCGATGATGATCCAACTTTATCTTTTTCACGATCTTCAACCGAATCTTTGTCAACCTCCTTCTTCACCTCCGACTTAACATCAGCTGAATCATAAACATCGATGAAATCATATGTGCAACTCGTTTGGTCGCTGCTAATCGAATTGATTGATGACCCACTTGCAGCACGTTCCAATGACAATACTGTGACCATGTCAACTGCATACCCGGGCTCTAGCTTGACTGTCGGCTCTTGTTTTATTTCGGTTCCATTCAAAATGGATTCAACGCCTTGATGTGGAGTTGTGTTTGGTTTGCCTTTATCAGGCGGTTTCCCATTTCGACCATTCATTGTGCGGTAATCCAAAGATGGCATTTTCAGCTTAATTTCTCATTAGAAATGTCAAACAGAAAGAAAATACGTAAAATTCCACTCAGATAACAATTTACCTTTTGTCTAACAATTTACTGAGATTATTTCAGCTCAGCCAAAGCTTTGACCAACAAATAAAAGTCACAAATAAACTGGTATTAGATGAAAATTTCACTTCAATGAATTGAAGATAGAGCGTATCCAAAATGGCGGATAGAGGACAAAAGAAAATAAATTTAATATTGAAGTGAATGTGTTGTGTCGACGTTCTCCGGCTTACAAAGATGCTAATGCGATGATGAAATAGCAATGAGCGCACACATTCGCATAGCTTTTTGACGTTTCGAACTGAGATGTGGTATTGTCGCTTAACACTTTCGAATGATTTGCTTGTGCAATACTTTTCGAAAAGATTCAAAATTAAAAGTGGTTGCAATTTCGGAAAGCAGACAGAGCCTGTCCGTGCGCCCTGGTGCAAAATTGCCAGGGCGCCCTTTTCTTAGGATGAAATGAAATAGACTCAAAATTGTCTCAAACGAGTAACTTTCTTGTTAGAAAAGTTCTGTACGCTATTGTGTGTATCGTTCATATTATGAACTTCATGGTGTACAATACACTGTTTCGTGTATATATGAAAGACACGAAAAAAAATCCAAGGAGCGCGCCGAAGGCGCGCGAGCCAAATTTTTTTTTGTCATTTCAAAAATATAGCGCTTGATTACACATGTTTACTGAGAATTACATGGAAAAGGGTGCCAAAAATAATTGAATATATTTTGTAGTCGGTTGAATAAATACTGAAATCTTATTGTTTAATATTTTTAAATTGGTAAAAAGTGCTTTAAATACAAGTGGCACTTCAATATATATATATAAGCTGATCAAATGCTTTTGGTGCATTCGGCGATCTCGACGCCTGAATTTTTCTACGTATTTTTGGAAAATTTAAGCAATTTAAGCGCTCCAATTTTTCTGCCAGTTCGCACAAATTTTAAGGCTCGCGCGCCTTTGGCGCTCCAGCGCCGTGGTGCGGCGCACCACTTGCGCCCTATCTGGGACAGGCCCTGAAAGCAGAATTGAATTCAATATTTCTTTTTAATAACTTTTTATTCTCAAATAATTGTTTCAGCTCTATTTATTGCTTTTCGATATAGAATCGAATATCTTTTCATTAATAAAACAGAGGATTCTTGTATTGAATGCAGATCGCTATTTTTTTTTCTCCAACCAATTCATCTACAGATCATAAGATTGATTATTTCCTTCGTTAATTTCACTTTGCCGTTCAATATCCATTCCATCATGTGTTTGATAGTGTATATTACTCAACTGCTCTTGATCCATGCGTATTTTCTCATATGCACAAAAGGCAATATAACAAAAGTAAACGAGAAATCCTGAAAAAAAAACAGAAGGTCATTTTTGGTTGAATTTACAGTTCATTCAAAGAAAATCGATTGGAATCCACTTCTTTTGCATACCCTGGATAAGTGTCCCGATGAAAAGTGTTACAAAATGTTCCTTCTTTGAGATGTTGAAAAATAATCCATGTTCGAGTGGTACAACGTCATTTTCGGTTAGAAACGCAGAGAAGCAAATGATAGTTAGAGCTATACACAGTCCGAATATACTGACTGCGCCGCTGATTATTGCCGGCAACATAAATATTAGCTTTCTCTGTGAATAAAGTCATATATGAGTTGTTCTTCTTTTTACGCAAATTATATTATTCATGATTTAATTTAGTCGACTTTAAGTAAAATTTGAATACTTTTCAACAAAATTCATTCGAAGAACGCAATTAACCATGTGAAATAAGCCATTTTTACAAAATTAGGCATTTTTCTGTAAAGTTGTATCGCAACATTGTTGAAAAAAAGTTGTATCATCAGCATAACTCTTTGCATTCACGATAAAATTCTAAACCAATCCAAGGACAGCAAATCGTTCCAACAGAAATGTAGTCAACTCAAGTTATTTTAAAATGGACAATTCTAAATAACCAAATGATGATAAATAATTCCAAACCTTGTAAAGTCCAAATAAATAATACATCCATGCAGTTGTCAAACTCACTGAAAATCAATAGAATTTTTTTGAATGATTCAAAGGCTTCACTTAAAAAAACATTTAAATTGACTCTTTTATATAGTTTGCGGTTAAACTTTGTCTCTCTCACACTAACTGTCACACTGATTCGTTCGAGTTGTTAGAGTGAAAAACATGTTGTTCGCAGTTTAACGTTCTTTTCCATTGTTTTGGGCGTACTCACAGAAAAATATAATAGTGACTGGTGCAGCGTTAACCATTCCCCAAATCGATAATGCAAAACTCGCCGAGAATAATATTAAACCAGACAGCATTCCTCCTATTCCCAATGGAAAACAAATCATACTGCTGCACATGGTCTGCATCTCCATTGTTACAGCTTCTTTGGTTCGAGAATACTGTTCTTATGGCACGATTTGGACGATTTGTTGAACTGAATGAAAATTGCAATGAATACAATGAAAATGTGAAGTTTTTATTCTAATAATGTGAATTCTAAGCCTTAGAAAGAAGAATCTTCTAGCTATTGAAGGGAAGACTTCTTTTGGAAAAACGCACCCAGCAAATTTTAAATGAAAATCAGCGAATGCACAAAATCTGACTGATAGACCAAAATTAAGCCAACCAGATCTCGTTATTCAATGAGTACATGAACCTACTTGGTAATGCATGAAACAGTCACAATTCTGATACCATCGAACCAGTTCTTATCATGCAGTGCGACTCATTGAATTCGACATAATAATGAAATAATAAATAAAAATTCATCTGGAACACTTTTCAACATTATTTTAATGTAGATAGTGGTGTTTTCAGAATGCAATGACGCAAAAAATGGTTTTTCCGGGATAAATTGC
Source organism: Sitodiplosis mosellana (assembly GCF_009176505.1). Lineage (NCBI taxonomy): Eukaryota > Metazoa > Arthropoda > Insecta > Diptera > Cecidomyiidae > Sitodiplosis > Sitodiplosis mosellana. Next base: position 146,517 of record NW_022601405.1, on the reverse strand, counting down.
GACTATATGTTGTAACGAGATAAACTTGGATAAGTATCGCGTTGATTGTTCATTTGGAATGGTATTTTGAGAAATTCTCAGAATAATTAATGATATTTAAAGATATTTTTAGCTATAAAACCGAGATTCATAGTTGATTTCGGAATAAAACCATGTAAAATAGACAAATCACAATTTAAATTATTAGTCAGAAAGTAACTTGCCTTCTTGTTGTTCCCTTTCCAAAAATACAGCTTCTGCTGTTCACACTTTGTGTTTTCAAAAAGAAAATTCTCAGAAAATTTAAGTCGCAATGCGAGGCCAAAGTCAAGTTTATAACAATTTTAATTTGAATACAATTTTTACAGAAAAATCTTACATTACTTTTGAATTTAAATATTTTTTCTAAGTACGACTATTCGTACTTAGCTACTACTAAAAACTATAGTTTTTTTTAGATTATAATCCGTTTACTTTGCTTCTTATAGGCAGAATTCAACTTCCAAATCACTTTTATTTTGCCAATAGTTTCAAATTTGGGAAATCGCATATTTAGGCGGTCGTATGTGCTGTGAATGGTTATCAGAATGCAGATTTTGAACGCTGAAAAAGAACAAAGGCTTTGAATTTGAATTTATTCAAATAAAACGATGAATTGCACGCATTGAATGATGGAGAATAATAAAATTATGCAGTTTCAGGTGACATTGAATTAATTGAAACAGTAAAGAATCTTCACGAAAGAGAAATCATGCACGGTACATGGTCTTCGGATTTAATTCACTTTGGTTACAATACCGCGATTCGAATTTTCAAACAATTGTTCTAGTTTTTGAAATTTGCATGTTATTTTAAAATAGTTCTTTTTATATAGATGAGCCTTGGGTGGTTGTGAGTCCTTAGCCTCAATTCGCGACAAAATGATTTCAATCGGAAATGAAACGAAATGAATTGGTTTGAAATTTTTGATTTACATTCAAATTCAAATAATTGGCCATAAATGATGACTCATCATGACTCACCACAGAAAATCGTTAGGGCAATCAAGCATATAAACCTGGTGTCTCTATGTGCGTTGTACATTTCGTCTAGGCGATGTTTTGCCTTATATTTATTAAATAAGCTGTATGGTTGGATGATATTTTCCCAGAGGACTGCCAGTAGAATGGAAGTACCAAGCACAGCTACTCCCGTCACTGTTTGCATTATATTCAAAATTAGTGCTGGCCCCATGAGTACCGGGCGATACTATTAGAAAATTTCAAATGATTATAAATTTTTAAAAATGCCATGGTAAATCTTCAAAAAGGGTTCTTCATGCAAAATCATGTTCACAAAAATGATAAGTTGTTTGAAAACTTTCAGTGTTTGATAAAAAAAAAATTTAAATTAATTTTTCCTGGTAATGAATATTTAATCAAAATGATGAAATGCATAGTAATTGTTGGCTTATTTTCTCCAATATTTCTAAAAGAAGACTTGAAATCATATCAAAGTGCAAAGTGCAGTAAAAAATTTGGATTTGTTTCATAAATAATTGAGAATGAATGCAAACCCTGCCGATTCCGAAGAGTAACAATGTCCAAGCGATGACTTCATTGCCTGAAATACATTTCAATCTAAATAATACTTTTGATTAATAAATCTTATGCAAATAGAAATAAACTCACTTGAAGTCACAAAAGTGATTGGCGACTGATTCCAGCATCCCCAAATCAATAGAGCACTACTGAAGGCGATGTGAATAAATGCGACTAAAATCGATCCAAACTCCATTAAATGAATTGTCGAGTCTTTTGTACTTAATTGTTTTATATCGACTTTTATGCTCAAATACGATTGACGAACTAATTTTACAGGCTCATGTACAAACGAATCGCAAAACAAAATTTAGTTCACGAGCATGGTCAGAAGTTTAGATAAGTAACAGATAAAGCGAAACAGATTTTATCAGGGAAATGAAAAAAATATGACGCAGTTCCAAAAAGAATTCTATTGGGGCTTGATATGTGAAAACAGGCGTATATTCCAGATGAATCATACTTTTTGTGCTGAAACATCTGGTGTTTTAATCGTAGCGGATGTAGCAAACATTTTTGGAGTCGGAAATTGGTTTTTTTCCAATAAAACAAAGTATTTTCTTGTGGTTGAAGAAAAGAATGAAAAAGGAGATATGTATGCGAATTAGAATTAAAATTAATCTCATATTCCGTTGTGACCTATTTTTATGTGCTTATATCAAGCGCACACTACCAAAATAGTACATCGCTACAGATAAAATCGAATCGTGAAAGAAACGCTTTTTCTCTTTAAGAACAGGTTCTTAAATATAATTTTTTTTTTCAAACCATTCAAATGTGACAAAATAAATACTTTTTACTACACAGCCTGTAGAAATTTTGGTGAATACTCAACCAATCCCTGTGCACCTAAAGTCATGGTGTAGTTTATGATTCTGAACTTCGCCTTATTTCGGTGTTCTCGCATATTTCTTCATATGTTTCATTCTTTGTTGAACCGTTTGCGTGCTTCAGACGAACTGCACACAAAGGCATGACTACTATGTTATATGTAACCAAATTCAGTGTTTGGCAAAGATATCTTATCGAAACGATACCCTTCAAACTGAATGACAACTTCAAAAATGTCATCAGGCAAAATCTACATAGTATTTTGGAAAATGCATCGAGTAACCATTGCGAAACATCAATACGTTTTGGCTAACGCGTAGTACCGGCCCACAGAGAAGCTGTTAGCGTTGCCGTAAAGTTGATTTTATTCTAGTAAAGCCATACACGTTTGAAAAAAATTGCCAAAAAATACAATGATTCAATGAGTTGGAATTGAGATGGCATAGACTGCTATGTGTCAAATTACTTACATTTGAAATGTATTGTGGCACTTTCCCTATGCTTAGAACAAAAAAATCTTTCTTTCACGTTAACCCATTAACTAACTACCAGTGGTCGATATTTCGACCAGTGACTTTCGATATTTTTTTCAGGGTCTATCTCCCTCCCCAGATGGGGAATTCGATTAATTTTTTTTTCTAAAATAAAGTTTGAAATTCAAACTTCCCAATGAGAATATTACAAAATCAATAAAAACGATTCAAATTGTTCGGATCGATCATCGAATGAAAACAGAAATTTTGCAAAAAAAATCCCCTAAATTTTTTCTACAAATTTGTACTGAATCAAATCGAACGAAAGAATCTTTTGTTTTAATTTCTTAGTTAAACTTCATAGTGTCCAACAACATTCACTTGAATACACTCAATTGAATGCCGAATTTTTTTTAACTTATTGACACTACAAGAGCCGCATTAAATTATTGATTGTACTGAATTTTCAATTTTTCTTTCGCTGTTAAAGATAAATGGGACAAATATCTCACGATTTGCGAAGTCTACTGTTATTTTTAGACCAAAATTGATAATATTTGAAAGTATCGCGCAATTTGAAAACAAAATAAGAATCCTGGTAATTAATGGGTTAACGAATCAAATGAAATCGAAATGTACTATACATTTCAAATTTTATAAATACACGATCAAATTTTCATTATATAAAATCGTTGATTTATTTAAATCCATTAAATGCGTTCAATACAGTTGACTTCATCAATCCACATGCCTTTCAACAAGTATACAATTGTTTCTGAATTCCTAAATAAAATATACAGTCATAGAAATTTAATTAGGACCGGCATTGAAATTTCAGTTTTTTCCCATTAATTCTGTTATTTTACAAAAAAATATTCATGAAATGATGTTTATGAGAATATTTGAAGTTTTTTGTTTGACAAAATTCACTCCACCGATGGTCGTATTTAATTGAAAT
>NW_022601405.1:63506-77696 GCF_009176505.1 Sitodiplosis mosellana | reverse complement strand
TGGCAAACCTGTTATGGTGAGTCGGAAAGCATGAGCAGGAAACCCCTGAACGACAATTCACTTCAAGAAAGAAGCACTTCTTTATTGAAAAGCCAAAGGGTTGACATTTTTTTCCGTTCAAAATTACTTTATTGAAATATTTTGCAAAAAAAACTTTCTTGCAAAAACATAGAAATTTTAAGTCTATTTTGTTCAATTGAAAGAAATGAATAAAGAGCTTCTAAGTGAAAAATATACAATTTATGTTTGTATTAGATGAAATCGAGCATTTCTGGTCGCTGGTTGTTTCAATTGCATCGTTACCAAATTTAGGCTGATTAATTGCATCATGTTGAGTCTGCAGTCCATTTCTCATCGGTTGTTTTCGACATAACACCAATACCAAAGCAATTATTAGTACAGCACAGGGGACAGAATACAACACTACATTTGATGATTTGTCATTATCTGGAATGATTCAATGTTGCAATGTAGAGCTTATTGTCTGTCGTTGTTTGGTTGACTTTATTGACACTCACATCCTTTGTATTTTCCCAACCTGTGCTCCTCTGCCATAAGAACCAATGTATTTGACGTGACAGTGAGTACCGGTGGCGCCTAAATAGAGTCTGCGGCAAGTTTAGGAACTATCAATACTTCTTGTTGTTGCGAAATTCATGACAACAACAACAAGTATTGATAGTTCTTAAAAATGCCGCAAATTGCTAATACATCTTATTTAGGCGACACCACTATCTTGCGCCAGCCAAAAGTATAGGTTGCATTTTCCACAGTTCCTTCTGTCATTTCAGAAAATAATCCATGGTGGAAGATCACTCAACTCATTATACGAAACATTGAATAGATAATGTTGATATTCTTATTTTGTTCAATTCAAAGGAATGAATAGACATTTTTACGTGGTAAAAATACAATTTTCCATTTGAAGAATTACATACAGACTGGGAGATTACATAATTTCAAACATTTTATCAAAAACTATATATACTTTCCCGATTTCATTTTACTGCCCGAAATGACAGATGTCGATAATTTGCGTTGGAATATTTGAAATCATGGCATCGTTCGGAAAAATGAAGTGTTGCCGGTGAATTTTTTTTTGTTCATTCAAGTGTTACCGAACAGAACCACGGTGGGCCTGAATGTAATGCATAGGTAAACGACATGGCACTTTGACTGTCCCTCGGGCGTACAACGCCCATTCTGAACCGCATCAAGAAAAAAAAATTCGCAAAAGTGAATCATGAGTTCTGAATACGCAAAAGTGAACCATGAACCTCCTATGCTGCCCATGTAAATTCATGTTTCACTTTTGCGTATTCAGAACTCATGATTCATTTTTGCGAATTTTTTTTCTTGATGCGTTTCAGAATGTTTATGCCTGTATTGCCATTTTCATTCTCACAGCCTCAATTTTGACATCATTCCCCTGGGTAAAGTCTTAACAGAAACAACATCCAAATTGAAAACAATTGAAAGAAAATAAATGTTAAACTCAATTTGTTATACTTTGCAAAGATTGTAACTACTTTATTGAAATGAATTGAAATTTTAAGAAAAGAATATTCAAAAGAGTAATTGAATTGGAAGATAAGAGTTGGTCCACTTTATTTCGGCTGTTTAGTGATTTTCAACGTAGAAAAGGAAATGAGCGTCGATTGGATGATCGTCAGCTGTCACTTTAAGAGTCAATTGATGGTCTCCAAACTGTCCTTTGATAAATTCAACTTTTGTGTGTTGATGGTAGTCTAAGAGTTTTACGCCCACAATTGGATATTCAGATTGTCCCTAAATCGGAAATTTCATTTACGAATTATTTGTGTTCAGAAAATGTAAACAGAATTCAAGTTGAAACGTTTTTTTTTTAAATGAAAGAAAAAATCAATACTTTTCCTTACACATTTTGTATGCAAATGAAAAATATTAAATTCTGATTTTATTTCGATCTTACGTGAAACGGATAGGTGAATTCGTAGACGGTGTGTTTATTGTCAGGCATCGCCATCTTAACATAGTGTGAGCCCAACTCATGACCATGAACGTTGCCCCAAACTTGCACATGGTGTTGATGATCTTCAGTTGGAAGTGTGCTGATGAGGCTCAAGCACGACAATAGCAAGCAAACTGCGAATTTCATCTTGACTTTTTTTGGTTTTGGTTTTGGTTTTGAATAGTTGAACTGTTGATTCGAACTGATTTACAGATGAATTGCAAAGGGTTTTTATAGGGACAAAATCAGTGGGAATCCATTATCTAATCGATTGAGACGGTTCTTTATTTTTAGAAATTATTTGCATCATTTCGAAAATAATAAATAAAACGGTCAAAATATCATTTTTCAAGTGGCAATACACACCACAAAACAATTGCAATCACTTGAAGTGGTCGTTTTTAGCATTTTTTCGTCAATGTGCAATTAGTGCATTCACAGTACACACCTGATTCGTGTATTTACGAATATGACAAGATAACTTTGAACACCAGACTCAAAATTGAGTGAATGTCACGCTTAATTTCAATCAAAACAAGCTGATCAATACATTTTTACACAAAGTTGCATGTGTTTTGAATTCAAGCTTAACCTTTTCGAATTTTTATTTTGTTTTTAGTTTTTTTTTTAAATGCAAAATGTTGCAACTGTTGAAAATAAACTTATCTTTTAATTGGAATCAATTGAAGAAAAGTGACGTCAATTGAATATCACCTTGAAAGTCGATCGATGTTCAAAAATATTATTATCATATTATAAGATCATGCAAAATGTTGATATTCAAACAGAAAAACACTCATTCATTACCATTCAGAAGATAATGGCGGTTACTGTTAGGAAAAACGGTAAAGATTGCGGAGGTGAAAAAGAACAAAATAAAGGTGAAATTGAAGAAATTGTGTCTTGACACTAGGACCTGGAGGAGGTCAAATGATTTTGCACGATTAATACGAAATTTTGAATGAAATAAAATTGAACCTTGCTTTTTTGTTTCATCAATGGAAAATCAAATGTCAATCGAAATAAAGAATTTATCATTCCGTTTCATCAGTCCATTTCTTCAGATTTTTTACGCGTATAAATGTCAGAAACAATCAAATTTCGTCACAAATTCATTCCATCACAGTCCAACCCAGACGAAACATGAATTTTGTAAGGTCAAATTGAATCGTCTAGACGAGAGATGTTGAATAAATATTTTTCGGCCAAGTCAGTTGATTGATTACAACAAGTATATTTACAGCACGTATATTCTTGGCAGAAGAAAAGTTTGTGTATTTTTAGTACCACAAAAACACAGTCTGCGATAAAACATATCGAGGTTATATAAGTGACTGGATTCGAGATGACGAGTTCATTTGTTAAATGTCTATGTTGAAATGGTCTATTGCAGATTTTGCGATACAATAAAAAAAAAATTTTATCGTGGGACCAGGCAAGAGGTTTGAAAGAAATGCATCGAATGTAGCGAATACATTCGCAGTAGACCATTGAAATTAATGAGTTGAGCTGATTTTTGATTTAGCTGACAATCTAATCGCTCAATCTGCGATAGTAATGAAGTTAAAAATGCCTGGGTGAGCAAATTGAAAAAAAAAATGCAAAACCAAATCAGCAGAAAATTCGAAACACTCAAAGACCACTCTAAGCGAGAATGCATATTGCATGTACTCTGAAAGGATTTTTCAGAATGATGTCATTCAATATGTCCTCTATTGTCTAGTGGTTAGGATATCTCGCTCTCACCGAGAAGGCCCGGGTTCAATTCCCGGTAGGGGAATTTCATTTTTTCACTTTTTTCAAACGTTACTTCGTTTAAACTGAACGCTTTATTTTTTTCTCTTAATTTTTGGATAAGCGTTGGATTTTTATGCAAAAAAAACGAGTTTGACGGTGAAACGAAAAGAAAAATGCGGAGAATTTGTTCCATTTTCGATCGAAACAATAAAATCTGCTAATGATTTTAGCGAATTCAATGTATCTACTATTTGCCAACGTGACGCTGATTACAAAATGTTCATTTCCAATTTTTTTTTTCTCTTCTATTGAAAAAAGAAGAAGCAAAATTTCCCATTTTCTCCAAACAATTCCATATTTATTAAAAAAAGAAATTAAATTCTCCTCTTCAAAATGTGGCCGATGTAGTTGTCTTTGAAATCTCTCAGTTCATATCGACTCTTTGCTTTTTTAATTGTGTTGGAAAACTTTCTATGCGCAACAGATTCAGTTGATTGTTGGTTTTTACAAACTGATCTCGATCGTTTTAGCTTCTATTCGAGCATTGAAGAAATTCAATTGAAAATCCACACATTGATTTGTGGATTCGGTTTGAACATTGTTTCAATGTCAATTTCAGTCAGATCGTTCAAACTGGTGAATACAATTTAAATGTGTAGCAAATGTGGATACTTGAAATTCACAGAAGATTTGTTGGCAATCTTGATGTTTTCCAAAATTGAGCGACGCGTTTTTGGAAATATTTCGTTCAATTCCAATGACGTGCTGACAATATTGTCAAATTTTCCATTTAAATAAACATCTCCAACATTCTTGAATAATTGTTGAACTTCGGTTAAAAGATTTTTTCTATTAGCCCCTAAATGAAGCTCCTGCAAAATATGCGACGTATACTCAATGACGTGGGAGATAATTTTTATTGCTTTCACCCGAAATACCTTAAAATTTTCAATAGAAAATCTAAGTCATGAATTTCTACGGTGTTTTCATTATCGAATACAGCCTGAGTCGGTTTGATGGAATTCAAACAATTTTCTTTCGAAATTTTCGTCAGCAATCATATTCTACAGCAATCTAACCAATCATCAGCAACATTTCAATAAAGCATGCCCGAAGTATCACTTCAGTCGATTTTATTCAGCACACACGTTATATTCTAGAGACAAAAAAAATATTCAAGAAAAACTGAGTTAAAAATAGAAAAAAAAACAAAAACTGTTTGGCCACGGTGTGCTATAAAGAAGTGAAAAAAAGTAAAAAAAAACGAAATTCCCCTACCGGGAATTGAACCCGGGCCTTCTCGGTGAGAGCGAGATATCCTAACCACTAGACAATAGAGGACATACATTTTCATATGATGACACTTAACAAACCATCCTGCTGCACAATTGCATGACATCATTCTGACATATTTTTCAGAGGATATATACAATACATTCTCGCTCATATATTCAAAAGTCACTGGGCTTCGAAAAGTCATATATTTTTCTGCTGATTTGGTCTTTCTTTTCAATTAGCTCACACACGATGACCTTAAGTTCATCTATGATTTCGATTGCAGATCGGATGAAAAAGTGCATTCTACTTCTGTAAACATGTTTCAAAGACACTTGATCAAATATTTTTTCATACCATACCAGAGCAATGCGAACAGAGAGTCAGATTCATACTCCAAATTCATGAGCAAGATTTAGATGAAATTGACATTGCAAAAATCAAAATCCATGCGTTAATTTCAATCAATCCAAGTTAATGCTGACCAACATAAATTCCTACTTCTGGCATTTTACTTTAACTCTCATTTTAAACTATTCATTCGATGCAACTTACGATGCATTATATTGCGCAAATTCATTTTAAATTTATATAAAGAACGGTATAGACAGTGTGTTTTAGGCAACTTTTGCACAGAAACAAGCAACAGTACAGAATATTGCGAATGTTGTTTGTCTTATAAAATCATAACTCCTCTATGGTCTAGTGGCTAGGATATCTCGCTTTCACCGAGAAGGCCCGGGTTCGATTCCCGGTAGGGGAAAATATTTTTTTTTTCTCATTTTATTTCCCTCTTATGAAGGAATAAATTATTTTTTTGCTGATTTTTTCTGCATAAAATACGATAAAATTCAAGACAAAACTGTCAAAAAAATATACTTTCTTCTTCTGAATCGACCACATTTTCATAAGCGTTCAAAGAGAAAAATCCCAAGAATAACGGAAATAATTGAAGGCTCTTCATGGCTTAATTTTTTTTCTCTGCAATGGATACGGTACAGTTACATAGAATAAGACCGATTATATTCTACAGAATTAATGTTCTTAATTCAGAATTTTGCAGTTTATACGATTTCTATTTGCTGTTAGTCAAGGAATGTAATCAAATTTGACTAGATTAAAGTTTTTCTATTACATTGTATTTCGAGTTGATTAAAACGAAGAAATAAAAACCACGTGGGGTTTAACTTTGATCTGATAAAGAAAACATTTCATTTGAAATGTTTCAAGTTGATGATTGTCATGATTGAAAAATCATTTCACGCATCAAGAAGAACGAGTAAAGGTAGAGTACTTAAAAATAGCCATTTTTTGTATGTAGAACAGTGAAAATGTAAAAAAAAGAGAAGCTTTACTTTTGTCTTTTTTTCAATTGCCTAACAGCAGGTGTTTTCATGAAAATACGTTTTATTCTTTGACTTGGAAAAACTTTCAAATTATAGCACTTTCCGAAGACAAGGTTAAGTCAACTCAACAAAAACTACAGTTCATTCGATGCGTTTAAATGATTGCAATTATTTTATTGTTTATTAAATTTTTGTCAAACGTTTATATAGCAAGTACCTTATTTGCGGTGAGTAAGTAATTTTGAGTTTTGATATGATATACAAAATAAGTAAGCATAAGAAAATCAACAGACCAGGGTTGTTCCACACAAAAATTGTATGTGGGAAAACGTTTTCTCTTTATTTCAGCCACTCAATTTTCCTTCGGTTCTCCATCGTAGAATAGGAACCATGAAACAATATTATGTCCTTTTGATGTCAAATTGAGTGTCATTTGATGATCACCAAAGTATCCCTTCGTAAATTCGGCTTTTGTATCATGTTCTTAGTCAATGTGCTTCAGTCCATCAATTGGATATTTCGATGGCGTCTTGAATGATAGTTGAATTGGATTATCTCAAAATGGAAAATATAGAAATGAACAACCGATTTTCCTTTTAAAAATAAATCGACTGGCCCAACACCTATGAATAGTTTTTCAAAATGTAAATTGAAACTCAATTGATCGATTTTCATTTTACATTGAAATTAGTGCAAAAATGTTGCTACATTTTTAATGTGATTTCATTCAATAGTTTACGACAAAAAGATCACCTAGTGATACAGTTAAAAACAATGTCGATTGGAACCACTTGAACATGTCAAAACAATTCTTATAAACACCAAACTCGATCGATTTATTGAAGACAATCGAAATAGACATTTTTAGCTATTAAATTAGAACACAGCTTCAAACTCGAATTAGAACTAGTTTTGCAGTTCAATTCGTTTCGATAAGTTAAATCAATTGAATTTCAAAGTTTCATCGTACATTTAAAAAATCCTTTTGACACGGAAATAAAAGGCTAAAAATAAATGCCTCAACTCGAACTACTTTTCGAGAGATATTTTTATCTACTTTTTCTTTTGATTTTTTTCTCTCGAAATTCGATGAATTGAGCCGCACAAATGACATTTCATTTTATGAAAAGTTGAAAAGTTTTCAAGGTCTTATGATCAAAATTCAACCATCGAATCACTGAAATATTTTGGTTCTTGACGTAAACCACTCTCGTTCTATTTTCACAAGTTTTTATCTTTCATTTGTTGAAACAATGAAACATTCCAGCTAAATTTGTTAATCAAATGGAGAAAAGAAAATTTCTATCTAAACGAATTCTCTAACAAACATTGCATCACGTTCCAATATGTTGACGTTCACTTCCAATCAAGATGTCTTGTTTCGAAATATTTGAACGAATTTCACCGATAAGATCCTATCGGAAATGATTTAATTCATCAATAATACGCAATTTATTTCATTTTCACCTTGAACGAAGACGAAGTGTGTTTGTTTCGATTTGCAGACAATTTGATTAGATAACAATGATGTCGATGGTTTGTTGAGTCTATAAAAGTGTATTTCTATTTAGTGTTAAAAGGCAACTTGAGTTCTGATCCAAAATCAAACTACACATTCGGAAATAAGTTGACTCGGTGAGAATGAAGTTTTCAATTTGTCTGCTTCTGTGTTGCTTGTGCGGTATCAATGCGTCTCTACGCAAAGATGAGACAAATTACGGGAATTTTGAGAAAGGGCTGATTTATGGCATGGAGCAAGTTCAAGTTCAAATGGCTGATACCGAATATACGACCCATGAGTTCAAATTTCCAAAGGTAATGCACTGTTAGATCCACGCATTTTTTTTTTCTTCAGACAAAATGTGTTCAGAACAAATCGAAATAAATTGTGCACAATAAAACCTGTTTTATTCCCTTCTGAAGCGTCCAAATAAAACCCGAATTATTGTTGGTGTTAAGCATATCGACTACCACCCGACGACCGAAATTGAATTTGTAGAAGGATGGATTGGTGACCATCAAATGACCATTCGTCTAACGGCCCAAAGACATTCAATTAACTCAACTTTCGTTTTCTACAGTTTACGGACCGCAATTAAAGGCATTAAACTACCATGAGAACATATTTTTGGTCAAATTCTTCTCTGTATACAATAAAATAAATTTGTTCATAAATATGGGCTTTCATTTAAATTTTGACTTTCACCCATGTCATATTTTTGTCTAGCTTATTAAATTCAATTTATTCATACTGAAGTCAGTTCAATTTAGTAGAATATTGTGCAAATGTATGATTCATATTATAACATTTTACACAAACACATTTTTTATTTCATCCATATTTTCTTTTTCTTTTTGTTGTTGTCTCGTTTTCTGATAAAGTCCATTGATTTTGGTGTCTATTCAGCAGTAAGACAGGAAAATCATTCAGAACATCGAAATTTCTTTGTTAATTCGGGAGAAATGAAGAATAACAAATGTTCAATTAACGTAATGTTCTCCTCTTGATTGTTTTTCTATCAAATTGAATTTAATTCGTGTCGTCCCATCTTACTTTCAATCTAAGCTGATTTGAAATATTTTCAAGAGAAAAGATTGGTTTATTCAAAAAATGGTTGAACGAAACAATCATTGTTCAAAATGAAAAGCCTCAAGGAATACAATTGCAAATGGATTTTCGAAGTCACAGCGACAACACTGAACCACTGTGGTTGACACTCCGAAATGAGCGTACATAATGTGTCTCTGTGTGAGTTCGTTACATAAATTTCATAATTGGTGCAGTCTATTGCTCCACATTGTCTTTTGATACCACCGTCTTCATGCGTAGCCTGCATCCGATTCCACAATTTCAAGCATTTCGGACTTTTTATTTATTCCTCGCTAAAAATCGTTTACACACCGTGTTTTTTGAATAAAGTTCTTGAAATTCAATGCCAAAACAAATAAAACACATGAATTTTGAAGTGAATCATAAACAAGCGGAATCATTGTGCAATCCTACAAAGGGCGAGTGAATTTTTGCTGTAGTAGTCTTTAACATGTGTGGATAAATTAACAAGAAATTTATTTATACCCATCAAACAAAAAATACTCATAAAAATCAACCAAAAGTATTGCTTATCAGATTTCTTTCCGAATTTTCGTTGAATATTTATACTTTTGATTCAAAAGTTCTGAAGAATATTGTTCACTTTTTTCATTTCCAGCTTCTCTTTTATTGTGCGGTATTGAACATAGCATTCTCATTATTGTGTGTTCTTGTTTTTGAACAGAATTCGATTGAAGCCATTGAGATGAGCTCACAAATCAAAAATCTAAACCAGAAAAATGAAAATGACGACGGCAACAACAACCAAAACAATCGGCAGAAGCTTGAAGCACTAGAAGAGGCTGATGAGCCAGCTTATTTTCTTTGGCCTTAGCTGCCTGTGCCATCTTCATGTTCATTTTTTGCATTATTGTTATCCGAGCCCAAAAAATCTGTGTCACAAACCGCTGCGAACAAAATTTTTGTTACAAAAAAGACAAACGAGAGAACAGAGCAAACGAGAGCTAGTGAGAAAAAGAGATCACAATGAAATGTATCCAAAATCCGAACGAATGAAACGATGGAAGTTGACGAACGCGACGCAATGACGAAAAGTCATATTAACACAACAGCAAATGTGCGTACTTGTTATCAATACATGAGAATGCTATCAACAACGCTAACGCTACTTCAAACGAGCTCGTTGTTTCAGTTAATTTTGCCATCTCTCTTTCGCCGCATCTCCCTTTCCGTCTCGCTCTCGCCGTGCCTTTTCTTCATCGATGTCTGAATACTAATTGCTTTCAACATAGATGCTAACGAGAGCCGTGAGTACTGTTTGATGCGCAATGCTTACGCTGTTCGATGTGTTGGTGAGAGAAACAGAAAACAAAATTCTACCACAGATTCGTTCACCTACACACGCGCACTCAACTCAAGCTATGCCAACGACACAATCACACGACTGAGCCCTTTGACACTGACCACCGTCACTCGGTCCCAACTGCTGATTGCTCTAGTTATAAACAAACGCGCTATTCGGTCAGCTGTGTACTTTATTTCGATGCGACACAATTTTTTTTTTATTGACATTCAATTTTTTCAACCGCAAACAAGTGCTAGTTTTCCTGAATATCCGAATTGGAGTACAATTTTCGTATTGTTTCTTTTAAAAATTGCTCGTTTTTCGTCCTAAAAAAGAACATTTTTTTGATAGAATTGAGTTTTCAATGGATTACGTTGTTTTTTGTTTGGTTTTGTACTGAGTTTTTCATGTGAATTGAGTTAAAAACTGTGAAACACGTGGTGTCACCATAATGCAATCGCTTGACAGGCAACATTGCAGCCAAACACAGGTTTGGTCGCATTTTTTGTTCATTTTTTCGCTGTAAATTGGAATATTTTCATTTTAATCACGTACAATTGAGTTTTTTTTTTCAACTTTGACCAGACATTTGATTTAATAGCATGAATTCAATTGAATAAATCTGAAATATTCAAAGAAAATACGTGAAAATATTCCATTGAGATTAAAATGTTCATCAATTGTTCAAACAGTTTTTCATTCGTTCGTTAAGAACGAAAGAAAAGAAAGAAGAATCATTGCGCCAGCGATGAATTAATCGGTTCTTATCAGACACTCAGAACTTTGTGTTCATTTGGTGATTACAGGCTAAACATGACGTTTTCTGTTGGACATGCCACAAAGATAAGCCGAATCTCTTCTGTTCAACGTGTGTGCGATCGTTTCACATTTCGGCATCATGTTCACATGTCAAAAAAATGATAGCGACAGATAAAAGTGGCTGGCGATGCCTAGAGTGTATCGAGGTGGAGAAAGACGTCTTCCAAATGAAAACCAAGTGAGTGAATCGAATTGGATTGGAATTTCAGTTTGTTCCAACGATTTTTCAATTTTGAAACTTTTGACTTGATTTCGATGATTCATCAACATGTTATCGTCAATGACATTCTGTGCATTGCAAGTCAAGTTTGGTATCATGATTGTGATGATGAAGATTCTCTGCACGAAAGAGATGAAAAAACATCAAATTAGAACCAAATCCGAAAACTTTCTAGTGAAAATTCATTACATACATTGAGTGACAGTCCATTCTTCTAACCAATCACTTGAATTTGTTCTTTGTTTTGGAGAAAAAAAAAACTCTGTCTTCAACATCATGTGAACCAAATCAAACATCTTGTTTCATCATTCTAATCCAAATAATGGAAATAATCCAGATTTTTGGTGTTTTTGCAGTAAAATGGAGACGGGATACTTGAACGAGCTGTTGAATTATATTTCCAAATTGCTTCAAGCGGATCAATATGTAAGTCAATCAACTCATTTCCAAAGAATGGTTCTTTTTTGCCACTTTTCGTGACAATTCCAATAAACTGAATCAAACAATGTCATTGAATTTGTTCTTTGACTTTGGCCAAATGGGCATATTTCAGTTGGCCGACCGATTTCTCGATGTTGAATATGGAAACAAAAGAGGACCAGTGTGCAATCCATTGGATCTGACTAGAGTCGGAGAAAAGACGGAATATGCCGAATACACTTGCATTGAGGACTTTTGGTCTGATATCAAGTGGATCGTGCATAATACGAAAGTTCATCGATCAGGTGAGGGGATAGAACTCAGTGGAAAAGAACAACCAGACACTGCAAACAAAAAGTTTGAATTTGGCATGGTTTTATATCTCCCAATTTGATTTTTCTCTTCAATTGTCTTTCTTCCAGGTGACAAATACGCCATTGAAGGTCTGAAGTGGTTGACAAAGTTCACAAAGAATGAAATTTACACCATTCGATTGTGTCACGAGTGCTATCGAAATGCCAATCAAAACCCAAAAGATTGGTTCACGAAGCCATGCGCAAAGCCGCACATTCTGGTTTGGGTCCAGCAAAAGGGTTATCCATACTATCCCGCAAAGTTGATGGCAGTAAACAACGACAAGCACACGGTTGATGTGCAGTTTTTTGGCCAACATGAACGAATGGTTTTGAAGCCCGAAGACTCAGCCTGTCATATCTATTCGGAAAAATGTCCCAGTTCGAGTATTGGTTCATCGAAATATGATTGGGAAAAGGCGGTTAATGTAAGCGATTTGATGAAGAAAAAAAGTGAAATCCGTGGGATAATTGAATTTCTTTGTGTCGAAACAGGAGGCTCGAGTCTATATTCAAAATCTCGTCGAGATGTTTGGATCGTTTCACTACGCTGCACCGAATACGATACTGAATAAAGACAAATTGGATCGCCATCTGTATGAAATGATACCAAAGGCATTGAAAATGGTAGGAATCACCGAGATACCATCGCCAATACCAAAGACAGCCACCGCTGCCCGCCGAATGACAATAGCTTCAATCTTTGCTGATGGGGCACCTCGACGAAAGTCGATTTCTGTAAGACGACGAAAATCGGTTGCATTTGATGCAAATCAAGTTGAGCTTGATTGCGACCCAGATTTCATACCAACGGGCCAAAAACGAAAGTTGGATATTCTGCACGACCTTGAACCGTTGCCGTTGGCAAAAAAGCAACGAGTTGAAGACTCATCGAACAGCATCGGTACAAGAGTGGAAAATGGCCAAAGCAATGAAGTGCCAACATCGGTAGGTGCAGCCAGTATTCCGTCTGTACGGATCCATGGATCACATGTACCAGCTTCTGTTCTACCGGTTCGTGCGCGAAAGACATTCCCCAATTCCACGTTGCGTACATTCAATCCATCGAATTCAGAATTTTCACATCGACCGATCAACGAAGCTTCATCGTCGGCAACCGCTGTACTACTCAAAGAAGAGCAAGAGTCACTAAGTGATCAGAACTCGATGGACAATTTGATTCTACATTACAGTGACAGCGATGAAGTGGTGTCACCTCAATCGAAGTGCAAACAAGAAGAAATGGTCGCTCTATGCAATGCCCTGTCTGGAACGAATGCACCACAAATGACTGAATGCATTCGTTCATCGCTAGAAACAACATTGGTTGACTTGACAGCCACCACCGATGCAGCCAAACAGATTCAGTTGCTGCAGAATGAGCTGGAAAAGCAACGAATCGAGAATGATATTCTCGGTAACAAGAATAACCAACTCACAAAGCAAAACGGTGATTTGATTCAGGAGCTGGTCAATGTCAATCAAAAATTGGATGTGATGACGAAGAGAAATGCGGAATTGGTCACCGTTAACAAAGTATTAACGCAGTCGACGGAAAAATTCAAAGTGGAAATCGGACAATTGGGTGATCGAATCAAAGGCGAATGCAAAGTAGAACAAGCTAAATTAATTGCTGAAACGAAACAGACAAAGTGGTGCGCTGCATGCGGTTTACCATGTGGACGGTACTACTGTAGTTTCGCATGCGAAGAACATGCTCGGTTAGTTGATTTTCATTTTCTTTGTATGACAAATTGTGACCTCTTGTGAGATCTGATAGAAATTGGAGGCACGGTCTATTTGTACGATAAAAATCGTACAAAATTTATGTTTAGCCTCACAGGCTATTCGTACGGTGAATTTCAGAATTTCGTACGAATAGATATAGAGCCTAAACGTACAGATCGTACGAATAATTTTTCTCCGTATGTTTAGTCTCCATGTCTATTCATACGAAATTCTTAAATCCATCCGTATAAACGAAAAAAATGATTCTGTTTCGAAAAATGGTAGCAATAAACAAAAAAACAACAACAACAAACCAATTTGATTACTCATTTTCGGTGAATTGTGTTTGGGCTGCAAATCATGATTGAAATCAAACTGATTGATTGTACTGTCTTCAAGTGCAAAA
>NW_022601405.1:0-58506 GCF_009176505.1 Sitodiplosis mosellana | reverse complement strand
AATAGGCGTGCGAATTGTAACGTTACCGACCTGACCCTCGCCCATATTATTGCACAGTAAAATAAACGGACGCGTCGATTTTTTTTTGCATCGAATTCCTTCAAAATTTCCATGTTATCAATATTTTTCAAGCGTTCCTTTTTGAATGCCAAAAAAGTCAGGTTTTTCATTCGATCACATGTCATGCTGATTCGTCCCGGAATGATTCGGTTGAGCGTTGAGAATGATGATTTACAAATGACTGTAGAACAGCCAAATGTTTCTACGGCTTCAATCAATTGGCAAGTGTCTGTAAATGTGCTTCCTAACGGTGAAATAGTTTGAAGGAAATTGAAATTTGTACCAGTTCACTTTCTTCTGGAACTTTGGTCCCAACATCTGCGAGTGGCATAAGGTCAAATTCGAATACAGAATCCAATGCGATCAGAACATCCGAATTTTCCTTGAAACGACGCGACATTTCAGACAAAGTCAAATCCAGTATTATATCAAATGCGTGTCGTTGTTTTTCTTCATTTTGTGAATTTGATTGTACATTCGTTCGTTGAGTAAATTTCAATCCAATTTTGCATTTGATTATGTGGCGTAATGTTTCTAATTTTTCAAATAAGAATCGCCAAACTCCAGGGGGGCTCAGAAAATTCCAGAGGGGGCTCAGCCCCTTGCGCCCCTATGGACGCTACGGCCCTGTTTTAGTTCAACGTTTCAGTTTCATCTTTAACTGTAGTTCTACTCTATACAGTTTGTTGTTTGACTTTACTTTCACTCTGTATAGTCTGTTGGGCGACTTACGACTTGACCTATTTTCTTTTCAATTACGCCATGAAATGTGTCCTAGATTTTCTTTTCAAACGAAAACATGCGTTGAATTTTCTTCTGATTGAATCTAATCAATATTTATCCCGTAGCCCGTATCAGACAATTATTGTTGGACATGCCATCGCGATGACGTCGATCTCTTCTGCACGACGTGTGTGCGATCGTTTCACATGTCGGCAACATGTTCATCCGAAAAAAAGGTATATGAGGATGAAATGGCGACGTGGCGATGTCCGGAATGTCTTGAGATAGAAAAAGGAGCCCAACGAAATAATGCAGAGTAAGTTAGGTCATGTTTTTTTTCACACCGAAATTCCGTCATATGCTATGTTTATAATGGAAAAGAGATTTAGCTTGTGTTATAAAAATCATCCTCGTTAATTATCTCAAGTACTAATATGTACTCTATCAACCTACTAACACATTGATCATTTGCAGAAAAATCAGTGCGGAACACTTGAAGACGGCGCTAAATTTCATCTGGGATCATTTAATCGCCGATGATAAGATTGTATGTAACATTTTACCGAAATTTGAATTTTTTTTTTCGTTTAATTTATGAGATCTTCTTATAGACTCTCTATTTTAAATGAGAAAATGTAAAAGAATCTGCTAAGAAAACGTTGATTTTAGTTCACCAAACAGTTTATGGAGGTTGATTATCCCAGAGGAACGGTTGCGAACACAATGGATTTAAACACAATTAGCAAGAAGATTGAGATCGGTGCATACAGTTGCTGCGAGGATTTTTACTCCGACATCAAATGGATCGTGCACAATACGAAGATTCATTGTTCGGGTGAGTTACATATGCAAATTGAAGGTTTTCAATCGAGTATTGCATTAAAATGTGATGATTATTATTTAACGAACTTTAATTTTTTGTACCAACGAATATTTGCATCAAAATATGATGGATGCAAAAGATGCCCTTCATTTTCATGCATCGGAAATTGACTAAACCAATTTTAGCTCACTTTGTAATAATCTTAATCCTTCCATTTCACACCAGCTAACCATGGCAAAATCAAAGCGGCAAACGTCTTGTTTAATGCGGTTAAAGAGGAAATGTACTGTATTCGCTTGTGTCATAGTTGCTATATCAATTTGGATGTCGATTGGTTTTCAACGCCATGCGCTAGATTGCACATTCTTGTTTGGGCTAAGCAAAGAACATTCCCGTATTGGCCGGCGAAAGTGATGCGCTATAATCGTGATCAGAACACCGTAGACGTTCAATATTTTGGTGGAAGTCATCTTCGCGGCATTGTGCCGGTCAAAAATTGTTTACTGTACTCTCAAAGGTGTCCAAGCATTTGGATTGGTCCACAGCGCCGTGAACACAATGAAGCAATGAAGGTAAGAATTGAATTTTTTTTGTTTATACAACGATAATGGTTTTTGGTTTTCTTTGTTCACATTAAAGCTGAGCAGTGAGTTGAGTTTCCAATGACAATTTGGCGGTTACATTTTTTATCAATCTTAACCGCAGCTTAACAGCTTTTATCAATATTCATCCATCTAATTCAAAGTTACACTTTCATTCATCAAATTTCAGGAGGCTGAAAGTTACATCAACAATCTGATTAAGAAATATGGTTCGTTCAACTATGCTGATGCAATTACGGTTCTGCATGGCAATTTCCTGGAGCGCCATTTATACGAAATGATTCCAAATGCTTGGAAAGAATTGGGCCATTCAGTTGTTCCGCCACCAATTCCGAAGTCAAAGCCGGCATCGGCTACGTGTGCTCGTCGAATGTCACTTCCAGTAAAACAAACAAAACGCAATTCGCCTGTACCGCAAGAGGTTTACACCACTGGATGTGTTATGACTAGGCGTATGTCAGCATCTGTAGCTGCCTCGGATGTGAAAATCGTACCCAATATAACGACTGCGAAAATCGCACCGAATACGACAACCGCAGAGAGTGCAACAAATACGCAGATTGCAGCGAGTTGCCGTCAACTATCGATTCAAATTGATCGTCTACCATCCACAACGAACAATTTATCTTCTTTCATACAAACGACAATGGCAAAAGGTAAATACATTTTGAAACCAGTCACAAAACATTCAATGAACGTCGATCATTGAAGAGTTCTTTCTTCACCGTTCATAATATTATTCGCAAAATTTCGATTACAATTTCACGATATAAGCTAACACTTTCGTTGACGATATTAAATGTTTCGAGTCCATATTTGTAAACGTGTCTTTGTTCTATTCCAAAGGTTCCGACGGAAAACCGCAAACTGCCACAAAGAAGCGAATGAATAGTGTGAAATTGAATAAATTGCAACCAGCAAAATGTGCAAAAATGGCTGTTAATGTGAATCAAGATGCAGCACCATCTAGTACGACGTCATTACAATATGGTTCAGGCTCATCTCAAAATTCAACTTCAGATACGGTATTCAAAGTTCCGGCAGTGCCAAAGGCACGACGATCAACGTTGTCTTCAAGAAAGTTGGCCAAAAAAGCCGACCATTTAAGCTGCGACAATCGCAAAATCATTACCAACGAGCCTGATTCCAGCTTAAACAACGAGATTGTTTCCAATGGAAAGCCGTCATCACCATGTGCCGACTCAACCGAATTCTCAAATTCGACAGCTCAGTTTGAAATCGACCAGGTAACAGTGGAAATGTTGACGACATCAGAGCCTGTCGTGCAAAATGCAATACAACACTCTACTGGCGTGACTCAACTCTGTGTGGAAATGATTGATAAAAGTACGCAAACATTGAATGAGCGGCAACTTGACAACAAACGATTGATCGATGGTTTGCGTGATGAGAATAGTACACTGAAAGCGGACCTCAAAAAATACAAAGAAATGTACTTATCGGCAATGCATGACCAAGCCTCCGAAGAAGCTAATGTCGGAAATGTGTTTAAGTCGAAACTTGATGCTGTATCCGCTGACTTGGAAAAGGCACAAGCTAAGATCACCGAGGCCAATCAGTATGTGAATCAGTTGGGTACAACGTCAACACAGAATGCAAATTTGAAAATCAAAATTGCAAAACTTCAAGCGGCAAATGTCGAATTCGCTAACAATTTGAAGAATGCTGAAGCGAAAAACACACATTTGACCCATATTAACAGGAATTTGATCAAAAGTTCGACTGAAATCGATCGAATGAAATCGACGATTGAACGCTTGTCAACGGAAAAAAACCGCTTATCAAGTCAAGTGACAGGATTACAGAAAAAGTGTGAGCTGGCGAAGGAACAGGCTCATGAACAGTACGAGAAGATGCTGCGAGATGTCAAGCAAAAAAAGTGGTGCGCGATGTGTTTAAGGCCAGCCGGACCGTACTACTGTAGTGCATGTGACCCCAGGCATGAACGAAATACATGGTAAGAAATTTTAAATGGAAAACACTAGAAGAAATTAATTTTTACCGCTTTCAGGCAACAATCCCGTCGTTATAGAAACCCAAAATTTATTTAGTCTATAGATACATCCACATACAACACCGTATTCAATAATATATTTTTAAGCTACATTTTACAATGTTCAAATCGATTTGATTTACAATTTACAATCTAAGCAATTTAAAGAAAACAGCATTTTATATCAGTGCAAATCAAAACCATTTTAATATGTAACGACACATTATGTATCGACTTTGTACTGCATACTTTATCAATTCCCAAATTTTGTACTACTTAGATTTGTAATTTGAATGTATTCGAAATTTCTCTCACATTATTATCATTAAAACAAAAGAAATGGAATCGCTGAGAAGTCCTCGGTGAGAACAACAAAAATCTAAATTGTTTTTCATTGTCAACACAAATGCGAAAATTTGCACTTGAGATTATTGTTATTGTGAAAACGAAATGCAAGGTAAGAAAGAACTCTAGAAATCACACGATATTGCTTATGGGACAGATTTTCATGATTTCATGCAGTCGCACAGTAACACAGTTTTGACGACTTCAGATGATGAGGTGCTTCTTGGGAGCAAATTTTCGTTTGATTGCAAGGTATTTTGTTCTGAAGAAATCACATTTAGCTTACACTTTTTTCATATGATTGCTCGAATGGTCATTTTGAAGGTGTAAGACTAACACACGCACAGTGTATGCTACTTAAAAAAAAACAACTTCTTTGTGGCTTTCTATTTTCCTCTGCTAAAGCTGAGGGTTCTCTTCTTGATATTTTGTGCATAGTTTCTACAACGTTTCAATAGTAAATCACAGAGGTTTCATCAAAAAATATTCATGAATTTCAAAAATATAGCAATTTGAATTTGCACTGTGTGAAAAATGATCAAATTTGTATGAAGATTAAAACAGATCAAATTCAAATTGATATATTTTTTAAATACGTGAATATTTTGAAACGTTGTAGAAACTATGCACAAAATATCAAGAGTGCAGGTGTTTCCGAAATATGTTAATGAGTCCACCAAAAATGGTCAATTTGTATGAAAAATACCTAGTGGTTCCAAACTTTTGCACGGTAGTGTACAGTCATGGACTAAATTGAGCGTACGACTACCAGAAAAATGTATCGCGGACTATTTCATGAACCTAATTAATTTGTTCATTCAATTCTTTGCACTGTTTGTTGCGTAATTATGTGAACTAATAGTAACCGAGAGAATTTTGAAATTTTTTTTTGGATTTTGTGATTTTTATTGAAAAATGTACACCACAGGCCATAAGTTTGGATACCCCTATGAATGAATTTGGCCCAAAATTTTTAAATTTCAAACCTCTTGTCCAATTTCAACATGCTATACGTCGTTGGAAAGGTCTCAGAGAGTACGTATCATTTTTGGTATTAAACATCAAAATCGGCGAGCTTTTGGCCAAGATATGGCTGATTGAAGATTTCGGCCAAAAATTACAAACGGCCATATCTTGGCCAAATGCCGGCCGATTTTGATGTTTAATACCAAAAATCACATCTACTTTTCAAGACCTTTCCAATGGCGTATTTAACTTTTTAATCAGATGGCCCGTTTAAGACTTCGATTTTGGCTCCCACAGCTCAAAGGCCAAAAGATGGCCATAGGTCGGCCAAATGTTATCTTCCAAATCATCCATTCGGTCAGAATTTCGATATATTTTCATATCCAATACTAAATTTCAAGTGAAAATGTTCAAAAAGCGTAGAAACAAACGTTTCATAGGGGTATCCAAACTTATGGCCTGTGGTGTAGATGAATGTCATTTTTGTGCTGGACAAAATTGAGCGTACGGTCCGTTTAATATTTGTTTAAATAGAGAAAATTCATGGAAATTGAAAAAGTGGGGATATAGTATGATGCACAAGCTCATGTTGCTTCGAAATGGTATATATGTTTTGCTCCACCGAACCGTTGTTTGGGAAATGGAGACGGTTAAACTTTTTTTTATTTTTCACTTTTATCACTTTCAACACATATGAATATTTCTTGAACCAAGAATGATATTGAAGCATCTTAACCGGCGTTCGAAAGCTTGAGGTTAGACCAACGAAATGCAATAATAACCAACCAAATATTTCAAGTACTTTAAAAGATACAGCCGTGAAAGTATGACAGCTGATGTCAAAATAGCGCCATTTATTTGACATTTGAGGTTATAACTCACAAATGGTATATTATTTTGACATCTTCTCTTGATCAAATTTACTCTATTCATCAAGTGCTACAACTATGCTGAACATATCAATCCCAAAAACTAACTCCCTTAAAAAATAAACGCTGAAGTACCACAATGTGGAGTCCATGTAGTATACTCTTATATGGATCATTTCGTATTAACGGATTTTTGGCTGACAAGATGTTGTTTTTTTGCTAGAAAAGAATTGAATGAACAAATTAATTAGGTTCATGAAATAGTCCGCGATACATATTTCTGGTAGTCGTACGCTCAATTTAGTCCATGACTGTATATATTTCTCAAATGGGTGCAAATCAATATTATGCCTATCTGGGCGATCTATAGATTTCTTTTGAAGATACAAACACCGCTCGTTATAAGGCCATTTATATCCCGAATAATCGTCTTGGCGGAGGCATGTTTTTTTTTCTATCGATATGGATGATTTCACCGGAAAATGCGGATGTGGTGAATATCCATTGCTAACGGCATTCATTCAATATTATGGTCCCCTATTTGGTGGCCGAACCATTCCAAATTCATGTATCCCATGAAATAGCTTCGAGAAATATTGGACATTTTGTCGTCGATGTTCGGAGAACATTTTTTTTTGCTAGGCCAAAATTTATTTTTTGTAAAAAAAATTTATTCCATAAATTTTCGAGTGGAAAAGTTTTCACTGTTACTAATACGAAATAAATCAAAAGACGTTTTTCTTTCTTTATTTTTTTCTCAGCAAAAAATCCGAAAAATTGAAAAGAACAATTTTCCAGTCAAACTTCAAGATATCTCAATACAGCTCCTTTCAGTTCGTCAACAGCCAATAAATAGTCGTTCCAATGCCCACGAGCTGTGATGTGAAAGATACATTTTCATTGGTTCCTTATAAAATTCAATGGAAGAACGCATATTTTGATGTCTTACATGAGTCGTAGCAACAAAAGTGTCAAGTCCGACTAAGAAGTAGAAAGCTCTCGCAAACGCTTTTTGTACAATTCCATAACAGCCTTCGGATGCACAGGTTTTGGGGCATTCCTGTTGAAAAGTTGCAAGATGGTAGCAACATGATAATGGTATTTGTTTCGGTTCTGGATTCGTATCTATCCAGTCTTGGGGGCCATATATGCCACAACAATTCATCTGTGAAGTAAAACAAAGAAAATAATTATTAACTTGTGTGCTGCAGTATCTCTTTCTTTCTCTCTCTATCCTCTGTGTGTAATCAAAACACGGTTCTGAATCGATTCCGATAGAAAATGATCTTTTTGATTTTCCAAATTTTAGTGGAATTATGAATTATGAAATGAAAGCTAAAGTCTAGATTAAATCAATCGTCAAAGTCTGTATAAAATTGTCACCTTCTTTTGCAAAACAATCCAACTTGCATAGCTAAGTTCTGACTCAGGTTCGTCAGAAAAATGGAATTTGTCTGTCAGTATCGTTTGTAGATCATCTACTATACTCCACTTTATATATAATGCAATAACAATTCCAAGCTTAACCACGAAAATCGCAACCAACAAAACTAAAAACTGAAATGAAGTGAAAAAAAAAATCATCGAAACTTGAATTTGATTAATTCTGGATCGAAAAAGATTGAAGTTAAATCAAGTGCATTTTCACAGAGAAATTTTCAGCGTTTTCTTACGATCAAAACTAATTTCGAGTTTTCCACTAAGACACCGAAACCTCCAATGAATGGCAATAGGACAAGCAACGCGCCCAAACACATCAAGGTTATTACCAAAATCTCAAAATCGTTTCCTGAAATGAAAAAAAAACATCTGAATTTCATGCCAAATCGAAAAAATGTCAATAAATCGAAAAATTGTTCGAAAAATTTTCAATTTAGGAATCGAATTGCATTTAATCATCCAATGAAAATGTTTGTTGAAATTCACTTAACAATTGACATACCGATAAATCATTACAAAGCTCGATAACATCATTACAAAATGTGCTGTAGAAAATATGGGCGATAACGATTGTCAGTATGCCAATGATCTATAAATAAAATGATGTTGAAATGAATAAAAGATTCTTTTTGCTAATGAACGGTGAACAGTGAACACACGGGACAAATTTGAGTGAATAAGAATCCAGACAATGTTAGGACCATTGTGATTTCAATACTCTTTGCTATTTAATATTGAATACGACTTGTGTGCGTCCTTTTCTCTTGGTCAATCAATGGGAACGCTTTTGTTTTCGCCGCTATTCAAAATGATGTCGACGCTCTTCTGTCTTTTTTCTCCTTCTTTCAATTTTTTTCTTTTTTCGATTAAAAATTGTCGTTGGATCGAATATTTCTTTTATTTAATTTTTTGCTCGTTTTATTTTTTATTCCTCACAACTTTTGATGGAGTCTTCTTACTTAATTTTCTTTCGTTTTCACTTCTGTCCGAGACGGCGATAGAGTCGATCTTGAATGATTTCGAATTTCAAATTGTATATTGATCAGAATTGAAATGTTGTGAAGTCATCTGCCTGCTATGATTTCGACAAGAATTTTTACTTCAGATGCAAATTTCGGCTGTTAGAATTAATTCATCGAATTTCGTGCTTGAATTGAAATCAAGATACTACAGTCAATGACAGATAGCTGAGGATATATGCTGAGCATAGAAACTCAGTAAGCTGAGATTGGGACATTTTGACTTTATGACGTGTCCATACAAATTCATGATGGCACGCATACAATTCCGTGCATTTCATCATGCATTTATATGGACTACACGTCATAAAGTCAAAATGTCCCAATCTCAGCTTACTGAGTTTCTATGCTCAGCATATATCCTCAGCTATCTGTCATTGACTGAGATACTACGATACGGACATTTTATTCTGTTGAAAATAGCACACACGTTTATGATATTTATTAGTTAGCCGGTAGAATTTGGATTTTTGGACTATTTTCCTAGGTTTTTTTCCTCGGAGAATTATTGATCATGCTTGGAAGCATTTCCAGCTTTTTAATCAATTTTTATTTTTAAAACCAAGGGATGGAACACAATGCATGTGAATGTGCTGACTATTTTGGACAAACTAATTGAGAAGCCATTGAATTGTTCAAAACCCATTTTCTACGGAGCATTTAATTTTCCATGCAAAATATTTGATTTTTCAAACAGCTTGTAGAAAATGGATTAAATATCGGTTATGAATAAAACCACTCAAATTATTCAAACTTAACGCATTTATTGGCATTTTGTGCACAATAACTAACAATTTGATCATTGTTTAATTCCATATCTATGATTGAAATTTCTTAAAACTAAAAACATTTTGCATTTACTCAAAAAAAAATTGATGTTTTGTGATATAATTCCGCACAGGGACATAAGAATAAAATGTTTATTCCTAAAAATCAACGTTATTTTTGAATTCTCGTTAAAATTTCAAATAAATTTCTATTAAAATGCGTTTTAATTAATGATTCGCAATTATAACAGCAAAAAAAATTTGTTTTATAATTAAAATTATTGAAAAATCATAATTTTCATTCGCTAAAACTGTTACAATCGTGTATCTTGTACGTCTTCTTCATTTGAATTTATCGAATTTCTTGAGCGAATTGTATCGGTAACTCTATGTTTGTATCGCTTTGATCCAGCTCCCGGCTGTCTATCCAATGTGATAAATATTTCCGGGATGCTAAGCCTATGTTCATTCTGATTGCCATTCACTTTTAGACTATTATTGTCATTTGAATCATGGCCATTAGGCTGTAGCGCTGGAGATTTGATTACCGTTTGTGGTACAACTGTAACTATATCGAATCCATGGTTCGTCACTCCATTTTCAAGGCCATCACTTTTTGGTTTCTTTTCTGACAGATATCGTTTGCCCAAGAAATGTTCTTCAATTTCCAACAGAGTTCGACCTTCTGTTTCGGGCAGCGTGAAATAGAAAATTATGCAACCGATGAATGCAACCGCTGAGTAAAACCAAAATGTTCCGGATAATGTGAGTGTGGCCAGCATTGATAAGAACAATTTATTTGCGAGGAATGCAAAAATGTAACCCAAACCGCTTGAAAGTCCAGATGCAGCACTTCGAACATTCACCGGAAACACTTCACCGATGAGCATCCTGGAAAAATGGGGAGTTGAGAAAATTGGGTCGATTAAAAGGTTGAATAAAAGTTTGTTTTCGTGACTATTTCTGAGTTGAATAGTGGCATTACCATGGGATTATGCGGATTCCTAGTGGAAAAAGTAGAGAAAGAGATAAAGAATTAAATCTAAATGAAAAGAAATTTGATCGAATTTGAATGCAAAATTGAATGTCTCCCACCTAAATGACTAAGTACAGCGCCGGCAATCAGCAACGTAAGCGGCAGCCACAAATACTTATTTTCTTTGGCATTTGGAATGTGTAGAATAATGTTGCTTTCATCACCAACCGTCATATTGCTTCCGCTTGGAGATTCTACAACGTTCGCTCGCTTGTAACGTGCCGTTGTTTCCAGAATTGAATCGGTTGTTGTTTGTGTACCATCGTCATAGGTGGTTAAAAATTCAGTCGTCATTTCAAAATGCATTACATTTTCAAAATCGGTTAAATTACTAAAAGCGGCTGTTAAGTTTCGTTGATCAACGAAACTGGATCGATCCAAATTTTCCATGGAATAATTGGCTACGACATTGTCTACCGAAACACCGGGTACGGTGTCTAGAAAATGAGCATAAGTGGCGGTGGCAAAGAAACAAAAACCGGTTCCAATGAGCGAAGCAAAGACTAATGGTCGCTTTCCAGTTGAATGCACCAATAAAACGCATGTGAATGCACCCACCAATTCAGCACCGCCCAACATAATCGTCGCATAATACTTGTCAATCGGAGCTTTCAACGTGTTGAAAATCTGAGGGAGTTGAGAAAATTGGGTCGATTAAAAGGTTAAAGAAAAGTTTGTTTTTGTGACTATTTCTGAGTTGAATAGTGGCATTACCTGAACTGCATATGTCTGAAGTGGTGTTTTACCGGAAAAATGGCCAACAAAGAATGTGGCTGAGACTAGAATGAATGGTGCGATGAAACCACGTTTTGAGAACGGCTCAAAGCGTTTATAATAAGGCATTTCACGATAGGCTTCGACTTCGCGTCGTTTTTCATCTAAAACTCGATGGATTTCATTAAATTCAGTTTCGACTCTTGAGAACGGTACCCATCCTCTCAACCAACACAGTGAGTGTTGAGCTTCTTCAACGCGACCTTTTGTCAATAGCCAATATGGGCTTTCCGGCACAAAGAATAGAGCTGTTATCGTGAACAGCGGCAAAAAACATGAAATCAATGCCACTTCTCGCCACGAGAAGAATGTGCCCAAAATAAATTGCACAAATATTCCAGTAATGACGCACGTTGTTCCAGTTGCTGCTAACATACCACGAAACTGAGGCTGTGTCACTTCGGCCACATACGTAAGCACCTATGTTAGAGAGAATTTGTTAGATCATCTAACTTCTATGTATATTTATCAGTCGCAGTTAACACACATCGACCATGTGGTTCATACATAATTATAAGCAAATAATTAGTACAAAATTATTAATTGCTATGTGTTATACCGCGTATAACCGGCACTTTTTGATCATTAGTTGCTATTTACTTTTCAATGTCTAATTTCAAGCCGTTGAAACTTGAATGCGACGAAGAAAAAAAACATTCCCAAAAATATACTCACTGGTGCTTCCATTAAACCGCCGCTGAGACCCGATAAACACAATCCCGTGTACAAGTAATTAACGTTGGTCGAAAAATAGAAGAGTAGCCATGAGACGATCATCGGCACGTTCACTAACTAGATGCCAGCAGAGAGACAATGAAAATAGTTGAAAAAATAAACTATACAATCAATTATGTTCAGTGAGATATGTTGAAAAAATAAATTATTGTCAATAACTAGAGTATGTTGAACAAGCTTGACTAATACTCAATGTACACAGTGGTACAATAAACACTCTACATTATTGAACGATTGAGTTAAATCACATCGAATTATTACCTGCATTGCGCGTCGTTTGCCAGTCGGCTCGGTTAGCATTCCCGACAAAAAGCAGCCAAGTGGAACACATAGCAAGTTGATTGAACCTTGAAGTAGGCAACAACAAAAAAATGCAATTATAATTTCGGTTTGGAACTTATTGTTTTTGAAAGTTAAATTGGATAATGGATATAAATCATAGGTGTATGAATGTTCAATTTGACATTGACCGTTATATTCTAACGCTCGAAGCACAGCATAAATTGTGGTGAAGTTAAGATTATGTGTGCATGATAACGAACAATTGCACGTATTTTGAAATTTTTTGCATGCAAAATGTGCAATTCTTTACGATTTTGGTCATTATTTGCTTAATTATATATATATATATATATGCATTTTTGTGTTATGTACTAGGCAAATGCCGCATTTGTGTATTTTGTACGGTTAAATCGATTTTAATTCGGAATCTTTGCATTTATTACCCAATAACCAAGAACAAACTGATCTGAACAATCGTGGAAAGAAAGAAAAATCTTCACTTGAATTCTATATTGGAATGTGATTGAATGGAATAAAATAAAAAAAATAAAATTCGATAATAATCGAAGAAAATGTCATTGAAAAAAAGAAATCGTCACTTTTATAAAGGGGAAAAAAATCATCGTTTTAATTCCACGAAACCAAAATTCATCACTTTACCATTGTAAATTTTTTTTGATTAAAACCAAAGAAAAAAAAAGTGTCAACACTTACTTAACCACGACACCTGATCATCTGAGAGTTTGAATTCACCTTTGCTGGCATCACGTGCATCGCCGCCCTGAATTGCTGGTATAATAATCGTTGGGAATCCAATAGTCATGCCATAGCCTAAGCGTCGTAAAATCATGCAATAAGTCAAACACACTTTCCCAATTACATAAAAAAATCAAAACAGAGAAAAAAAAAACCAGTTTCACTTTACCGAGCAGCACGAGATTTTTGCATCCAACGGCTAAAAATTGAGGTAGTGCGCGTCTGAATAAGCCGAGTTCTTTATCAGCCGCTAGACTGTTTTGTTGTTTTAAATGGAAATAGTAAATACAAAAGCTAATTAATTGCAAGCGAAAAATCTTTATCATCGTGAGATTGAATTGGCAAACAAAAACACAACACCGGTTTTCGTGGTGGCGACCGGTTCATTGCACATCAGATCGTAGAAAATTCAATTACTGAATGAGCTAGCGGTCAAAGTCTTGTGATAAGATGAATGCAAAACATGCGTTGCGCTCATTATCATCTATTCATAATGATCTTTTTTGTTTGGTTTTACTCTCGCCTCAATGATACGTTGAATCAAATGTTTGTGATTCAAATTCGTCGACTTATTGCTGATGCTGTTGATTTTCTCTCTGTTTGTCTGTGTCTCTGGTGTCTGAGTCAATATTTACTGTAATCGCTTTGCTTTTCTTCTATTTTTTGCTCTTTTTTTGTTTGTTTTTTTGCTTCTTTTTTCCATGAACATTGTTACAATTTTGCGCTCTTTCATTGATTGACACCTTTTTTTTTTTGCTTTATGACAGCACTTATGCATCAATTTTTCCTCATTGTATAATATTGGACTCCAGTATATAATATTGTTGGGAGTACCCCTTGCACGATTATCCAATTTGGACTCAACAAGTGATAAATTTAGACAGTATACATAATCATACGTGTCATTTGAATCTATTAGCATTTTTAACACATACTCTCTACCATTTGCAGCGCAATAACAATGGCTATTTATCGTTTGCATGCGCCACACTCAAACATTTAGCGACATTGGACGTTTTCGTTTCGTTCTTTGTAATTTTGTCATTAAATCTATCTAACGTTTTGTTTACTTCCTCATTCTTCTTTTTTTTATTCAGAGAGGTTTCAGTATGATCCACATTACGTTAGTTTTGACATGTTTGAAAAACACAAATTTCAACCAATAAATTGTATAATTCCATAAACAGGCTTTTTTTTCTCGTCGACGACACTTTTTTTCACTGCCTTTTGTCCATTGAACAAAAAATTATCTCGCGCACGGAAAGTTTTACGGTGACAAAAATTGTCAATTTTATGCTATTGATTATAGTTCTGTGGCTAGTGACATGGCAGTCTGGACACTTTTTTGGGAGAATAAAGTGTTCAAACTCTCTTTTTTTGGATGGATGGATGGATTGGACTCCCTTTTTGTTTGCAGCAGATTAATTGGAGTGAATTCATTTTGTACCAAAAGGCGAGAATTTTCCACTGAGAAATGACCTTCTACTCATCGCAGATCATTCAACTGAATTTTTACTCCAATTAATCGCTTTAGATCATTCAACTGAGCTCTTCAATTAGATGTAATTGTAATTATTTTTGGTGTTTTTGGTGTTGTTCTTAGATTTTTATTCTACATTTTTTGTTCTTCTCGTTATTTTTGTCTTGTTATCTTTCCCTGTTTCTTTCTTTTCTTCATTATTTTGCTGTTCTTTTCTTTTACTTTTCTCTTTCCTCAGTTCTTATTCTATTCTTTTTTCTCAATTTTCTTTTTTGAATTTTTCTTTCTTCTTTCACCTTTTTGAATTCTTGTTCATCGTCATAATTTAAGAATGTCTCACAGTGTAGACAAAGTTCCATTTCAATTGAAACGCACAGTTTTGGACTGGATTTTCACATTCTTTCCATTTTTATTCAACTCTAGCAAATAAAAATAACCGACAGATAACTAGGTTGTGAATTATAACAATGTATCTGTGATGCTAGTGCAGCACTCACCGAAAAATCATGATTGATAACAAACTGTTGAAAACACTTTTTTTGTGGCGAAAAACATGAAATTTTTAATCAATTTGTGACCTTATAATTATTATCAGCGATTCAAATGTGTTTTTTGGCCGGAACTTAGACAAGATTCACAAAGTCGACAAAATTCATTTTACGTGCCTATTAGATGGGCCGACAAAATTACACTAAGCTATGGCCCATAATAATATGCAATGTATTGCCCATGTATGCATTCTCTCGTTAATACTTTATGCTTTGGCTTGCCTTTCACTTTTAACGTTTTTTTTTTTTCGTCTTCGTGAAACTTGATTTTTCAGCTAATTTCGACATATAGTGAAGAAACAACCTAAGCCTGGGCAGTCACATCAACAACATCTTTTTTTCGTTTCTAATAAATATATTTGCGCAATCAATTTATACGTAGCATTCGTTTATGTCTTTTATTGTTCGGTGTTCCGATCTGTAGATCGGTAGATTATTATTTCTCAGAAAGAACTTACGTCTTCATCTTATGATTTTAAAATGATTTTTGGTTTTGAAGCTTAAAAAAAATGGTAAAAACTCGTTTTTCAATTTAATCACATTTGTCTTTTAGACTCTTTCGAGTAGAGATCACTTTTATTATTATTATCAAAATTCCAATCAATAATTTTTTATTTGAAAAAAGGAAAAAATAATTGATCCTTTGGCACTTTTCTACATAGAAATCTCACTCTTTTGATAAATAAATCATTAGTTCATAGCAAAAAATATCAACGAATCAATCAAAACACTTGATGTAAATTAAAACACTTTGTTTAATGAGGAGAAATTAATAATTTTTTTTCAAATTAATATTTCCGCTTATGAAAAATTCCTTTTTTTTAAATAAAAAATTTGATGATTCTCTTTCGATAAAAACTTTTTTTCCTTCAATAACTAAATCACTAATTGATATTTTGGTTTGCTCTTCGCAACTAGTTGTTCGCGGTCCAGCGTTCGTTAAGAAAGTGATCGATTTAAATGTGTTGCGATTAGAGTAGCCGCGGCGCTCGGTGTGAACAGTGTTCACTGAACATATTCGGTCAGCGATGATAACGCACATGGTTTAAACGCTTGTGGCGCTAGTATTTGTGTTTGATACACTCTGTCTGTCGGATTAAGCAAAAAGAGACGAGAAATCACGTAAATTGATTTCATTACAATGAAATCTCGTATATGAGACGATTTGTTGATTGCACCGAAAAAACCATAATAGGCTTCAACTTGAAACCTTCAACTCAACAAGAGAAGGACCCATCTCTCTGATTAGAATTTCTAAATAAAAAAAAATGCACCGGAACCAAATTTACCACCAATTTTGTGTTTTTTGCGCAATAAAAGGTCATGAGATAAATCGAATGACCCCCATGAAGTCACATATTTATCAATATTTTGACGTCGAATCGACGAGTTTGTCAATTTTTTGATTGTCATTGGTGTACTTGCTTAAATAGCAGATAACAAGTGCTAATTGAAAATATGTAAATCGTCGCAAAATGCCCGAAGAAAAACATTTTTGAACGTCATGCCGCATGATTGATAATTGCTTGGAAATGTCAATGAGAAATCGAATTTCATGTGAATTGTTTACGGTCAGCACAATGGTTGTGTTGTTGTTGTACGGATTGATACTTTGAAGAAAATACCCCACGGCTGCTCTTATCTATGGCAATGACTTGGACTTAATCTTCGGATGCAAAAATGTTCAATTCACAAACTTTCATTTAGTATGATGATGACTCATTCGCAGGCAATAGGAAAATATCAACAAATTATTTCATTTTATTACATTTATAACGTGTTTTTGCGACAGACAATCAGAATCAAAGACACTGTTTTGCTGGTTGTATCACAAATAATTGATAACTCATATTTATTGTCGCGTTGATAATTTTTATGTGTGCTCGAATCGAACAAAGTGAGTGATTTGTGCAGTACGACTTCCTTTGTTATCCTTCATTGGCAGTTGTTATCAGCACTCCCATTCAAGGCAGCTTCCTGGAATCACATTATTTAACTTCTTAATTTATTCAACTTGCATCATGATGAGCTTACGTCCGCTTTTCCCCTTTCTTCGAGAAATATCCGACTTTATTTCACAAATATTTGATTTTGCATTTGTGACGCAATAAATTATTGCCAATAAAATCGCACATGTCTTACAATGATTGTTCTTGGAATTGAGTTTCTTTCTCTCCTCTTTTTGCGATTGCAATTAGTTTATTGTACTCAAATTCAAGTTGGTGAATTGAATTAATTGAAAATTCAACTCGAATTTTTTCCATTGTTCTGCAAGCGATGCCAATTTATTTCATTTTTACAATTTTTTTTTCTCGAATACCTGAGACTGAGTTCACATAGAAAAAAATATGGCACAATTAATTGTGCATTCAAGTAGTATTGAACTGCTTAGTCTAGAAAAGTATTAAGATAAAATGTCAACAACTTCGGATGTTTACATTTTTAGGAGAAAGTTTGCAAATCGAATGGCAAACATTCGTTGACGATATTTGTTCTAATTTTTTTCTTCAAATTGATAGACATAGTTTTGTGTACAAGTTTTTTTTTCATCGCATAGTGCGTCCGGATAGGATATTGAAGATCACCTTATCTGCATATTCATGACTAATCAATATGATACGTTAACGTTTGATGGAGGTATGCGTTGACAACGCATTGCGTGGTACCTAAGCAACAGCTCTCTAGAACATCCGTATGTACCGGTAAACAAAATATGAGTTTATACAGTTCCGTATGCGATCAATGTGTTTGGTCCACATTGTTATTGTTGTTGTTTTGTGCCAAACAACAAGAAAACTTTTATGATTTTCAAATTGAAAAATTCGATTAGAGAATTCCCAAATATTTTACTTTCTGACATCAAATGAATATAAAGAAAAATTACCTTCAGATGACCTCAAAATTATTAGGTGGCTTTTAAGCCATTCACACTTTTCCTCAAATTCAGACGTCCAACTTCAATTTCTCTTTTAAATTTCCAACTCAAATGTTTTTTTCCTAAATTATCAAATTATTCTCCAATTTTCCATTTTCAAAATTACTCAAACGATTCACTCTAATTCAAATTCAAATTAAATCTCTCGACAAAAAAAAACTTCTTTTAAAAACTATCCATTGTTTTATTCTATTCATCAAAAAAAAACAGTCTGTAACAGTGTACACCATGTAAACTAGTCGGCATTAATCCATAATTTAGCATATTTAATTGTTTTCTCGTCGTAGTAGTGGTTGAGTTTCTTGTAACCATAGCATTTATTGGGTTTTTTGCTGGCCAATTGAACTGCTAGCGGTAATAAACCTGTGAAAAGATCAATGGAACGTCGTTAGATTTGTGTCAAAGTGCAAAAGAGAGCAAACTTTTATAGGAGATTGAAAAATTTAATCAAGTTTTCACCGAAAAGTTGAAATTTAAATCAATTTTTTACATCACATTGTAACCTGTTTTGCTTAGAAAATTCATTTTTGTATCAAATTCCGTAGGTAATTGAAGTTTATATGAATTTTACATAGAAAAAGGAACCAACCTGCACGTCTGGCCATCAAAACCATAGTACCGATGTTCTTCTGTTGAACATTACATAGGCCGGTGATACGTCTGGGCAGCATAGTGCCGTCTTCACGTAGATATTGCTTTAAAATCAGAACGTCAGTATGTTTGATGTCGAGCCCGAGCGTACACTTTGGACAAAATTTCTTTCTTTCCTTTGATTCTATTGGCATGATTTCCTTCATTAGGACTGATTCCCGTGGTGATGGCTTGAGTTCAGCTGATATTTCCAATACTTTGTTCTTTTGTTCCACCACAACTACGAAATGAAAATGATAAACATAACCACAAAATCATTGGTATGAGCAACACAACAACTTGTTCCCCGTGAAAAGAATTTCCTCATTGAATATACGTACTTTCTTTGATACCAAGAGCTGATGTGGTTGAAATGGACTGAATTCGTTGCCCAATCAATGGGATTTTATTATTCAATCTCAATAAAGTATTGAAAGCCATGGTTTTTGTTTAGCACTCCGTCAGACTGAGAACAAGAAAATCAGTCCGTGTGATAGATGTGTCAAATCAAAGTGTCAATTTTGACAGCTAAAGCAAAAGAGAAATGTAAATATTCTCTTCTATACTCACGACTCACGCATGACCTAACCCTACTTTTTCTACCCGCTAAGCAATGTTGCGACGTTTCTTCATACACAACAGTCAATTTGTCAAACATTTTGAAAGTACTCACTTAAAATCAGCGTCGACTTTTAGGCTTTCCACCGAATTCAATCGACAATTTCGCAGAATGTCCAGTGCCAGTGGTGATGTATTGATTGGAACCCACAATGGTATGTTTCATTGTGATGAAATATTGGCTTGTTACATGCTGCAACAGTTGCCAAAGTATGAGAACGCGCGAATCGTTCGGTCCCGAGATGCCGATGTGTTGAAAGATTGTGACATTGTCATTGATGTGGGCAGTGTATTTGATCCAGAAACATTCCGATTCGATCATCATCAAAAAACATTCGACCATACATTGGGTTCACTTCGTCCGGAATTTGTCGAGAAATTCTCAACGGTACGCTTGAGCTCGGCTGGCCTAATTTACACACACTTTGGCGAAGAGGTTATCAGCCGTTTGGTAAAGCGATTAAAAGGTGTCGAACTTAGTGACGAATGCTTGCGCAGCGTTTTTGAAAAGGTGTACGAGTATTTTATTCAAGAAATCGATGGCATTGATAATGGTGTGCCACAGTTTGCCGGTGAACCAGGTGAATATTCGTTCAAATAATTATTTTACATTGAATTTAGCTTTTGTTCAAATAAGAAATCTGGTTTCAAATTCGGCAGTGTATCGCATCTCAACACATTTGAGCTCACGCGTCGGCCATTTCAATTCACAATGGAATTCTGCCGAAGATTATGATGAACAAGCCCAATTTGAAAAGGCCAAAGAATTGGTTGGATCGGAATTTGTTGGTAAATTTGAATTTCTTTTCATTGTTCATTTTGTGCATCTTATATATTGATGACTAGATCAAATGTGACATAATATGCGCTTTATCGTTATTATTGGAACAAAAATTTCATTTAGATTCGGTGCTGTACTATGCTACAACTTGGTGGCCAGCCAGAGCTATCGTTAGTGATGCGATTAAAAAACGCTTCGATTTGCATCCATCCGGCAAAATTATCGAACTCGAACAGTTTTGCCCATGGAAACAGCATTTGTACGACTTGGAAAAGGTGGAGAAATGTGAAGGCGAGATTTTGTACTGCATTATGGCATCCAGCCCAGGTGATCATCGTGTGATTTGCGTACCAAAAACAGCAAATAGTTTTTTGTGTCGTAAATTTCTACCGCCATCGTGGCGAGGTATTCGTGATGAGGCAGTCGCAGCGGTGTCGGGAGTGACTGATGCCAAATTTGTACATGCTACTGGATTCATTGGCGGTGGGAAGACTCGCGATGCTGTACTTGAAATGGCCATCATATCAACGGAGTCAACAGAAGAAGAGCCGGCTAAATAGGAGGTCAACTTAGGACAAAAAAAAGTTCCGTTCAGCTGACAATTCCGAAATTCTCTCGCTTCAAAACAATAAAAAAACAGAACCATATATGGTTTATTCCTAATATTTTTTTCTTCAATAAAATTTATTTCGAAATTCTTCGTTTTTTTTCCAATGAAATTGACTTGAAATTTCTAAAAAAAAATATTCCGCAAATAGAGTAAAGTCTCTGAAAATAGAAATAAAAACTAAAAACAATTTAATCATCATCTCCACCATTTTCATCATCCACAACTGACTCATTCGTCTCTGCTGTCTCATCATTGTCACCTCCATCTGCTTGGTTCGCATTATTATTCCGAGCAAATTGTGCTGGTCGTTCATCATACGAGTGCAATGGCAATGTCTTAAGCCACTGAATCATTGGTTGTTCCTTCAATTCCGTGTCTTTGATAACCGGATAAATGAAATTATCACGAAATTCTTGAATTGTCGGTTCAATTTCGTCCCACTCAAGTTGTTCATGCATTCCATCGTCTTTGAAACGTGCATTATAACCATCATAATGCACTTGATCAAGCACCAACCCCAGACCGGGTGCCATTGGAATATCCAATCGTGTTTTTTCAAAGGATTTCGTTATCGTATCAACATTCGTTATTCCCCTGACCACAGCCAATGTTAATCCAATCATTTTCCGAATTTGATGCATCATAAAACTTTGTCCTTTGACAGTTATCGTACAAAATTCGACATCGTCCACCATAAACGGTGGCCCACATGCAAAAGTAATGATAAATCGTATGGCCGATGGATCTTCGTACTTTTTACGTGATGTAAAATTGTGAAAATTTTTCGTACCCTCGAACAGTTTGAGTGTCTCATTAACACGAGTCAAAATTGAATCATCCAATCGATAGGCTTTCATATCAACTTCTTGGTCATAGGATGCAAATGAAACCGATGGCAATATATAGGAATATGTACGAGCATTGCATTGGTCTTTGCAATTGAATCCCTTGGTCACGCGTTTGTAACCAAACACCTTGATATCGGATGGCAAATCTTTGTTCAACGATTCCAATTCGATTTTTTCCGCTGGAAAAAAAATGGAATGTTGGGTGTTAGAGAAGAATTGACTGATTTGGTATAATTCAGTTCGATTTGTGTTCGAGTTTCAACAACATCAGTTCAACTTACGCAATTTCAATGAAATACATTGGCGAGCGGCCGAAACTCCTTTGTCTGTGCGAGCAGCCCGTTGAAAATGTGTGTATTGTGGCTGTTGAAATGCTTCTTCTGTAATCAACTTATTCTTGAGCATTGCCTTCAATAGCTCTTCTTCGATTGTGTTGACATCTGGGTTACGTTGCATGCCAATATAATTTGCACCAGCATAGCCGAGTACCATCAGATACTTTCGTCTCTTGACTCGATCTTCCGGATTGGTTTTCTCTCTTTTCACATTATCATCGCGACGGTCGAATACCCATTTACGTTTTTTGCAGCGTCCATCGTACTTGGCTTTCTTTACTTGTGCCGGCTTTCCTTTTGTTTTATCGGCAGATTGATCTGCATTCGAATCACTCCCACCGTCATTCACCGCCTTGACTTCTTCCTTTGCTTCGACTGGATTCTCTGTTCCATTGGCAGGAATTTCTATTTGAACATCCGTCATTTTTCGTGAGTGTTTTTATTTAAAATAAACTTTTATTTTAGGATGAATTGAAATTAATCACAATTTCATACGATTGACACACCAATGCACGTGTGTTTACAACAAATGTCACATCGATTGTCACAAATCATCCTGAAGTTAGTTTGAACGAGACATCTCTCATTCGTTCTGATTTCAATTCAGCACTTTTTTTACTTGACAATTTGAAACAAGAAATGTTATTTGAACGAAAAAAAAAAATTCTTTGGGCGAGAAATTCTCTGAAAAAAATCTTCATCTAAAAAAAAAAAACAAATTTATTCCATCAACTGAAACCAAAATAACTTTATTCGTTTAATCGTTTG
Source organism: Sitodiplosis mosellana (assembly GCF_009176505.1). Classification (NCBI taxonomy): domain Eukaryota; kingdom Metazoa; phylum Arthropoda; class Insecta; order Diptera; family Cecidomyiidae; genus Sitodiplosis; species Sitodiplosis mosellana. Next base: position 35,742 of record NW_022601405.1, on the reverse strand, counting down.
TTTAATTTTTTAATAAATTCCGGACTTTCACCCCATTCATCGCTGAATCGTGGATCGTTGCGGTATTTTCGGTTTTCTTCTCTATCTTTTGATTCAGAATCAAAGCTATGTATGCAAAGATATTCAAGCCATTCAACCATGGATTTTTCTCGAATTTCTGTCTCAACAATGATTGGATAAATGTGTTCATGTCGAAATTTCTCAACGTCTGCGTCAAACTCTTCAAAAGTCAGTGGATCATGGTCTTTGTAAAAGTTCGCATAGTGATCAAAATGTAATCGTTCAAGCATTAAACCAAGTCCAGGTGCGGTTGGTGTAAGAAACTCTTCCTTAGTTAATGAACGTTGTAGCATGTCATCACCGACAACTTCACGAATCACTGCTAAACTGAATCCAACCATCTTCCGAATTTGATGCAACATAAAACTTTGACCCTTCACCGTGATTCGCGCGAACTCAATGTCATTTTCAATGAACGGTTCGCTACATTCAATGTGCTCGATGTGTCGCAAAGATGATCGATCGAAAAACAGCTTCTTTACCGTGTAATTATGGAAATTGGTCATTCCTTTGTACAGGCCAAGTATTTGATTGGCTCGTTGCAATCGATCTGCCGTTAATCGAAAGTCCTTCATTTCAGTTTGATCATTGTAATGAGAAAATGCTATCGTTGGCAACGTGTACGAGTAGGTTCGAGCCGTGCAATTGAAGCGGGCACTGAATTTTGGCGTCACTTTTTTCATTCCGAACACACGGATGTCTGATGGAAGGTCTCGATTCAAATCGTTGACATTGACATAGGTTGCTGGATGGAATAGAATTAAGAAAATGACTCATTTTTGACTTTTGTTTCCGAAAAATGCGCTTTGAAACAAAACAACACCAACTTACGCAAAACCATTGAAACATTCATACGAGCCGCTGAAACGCCTCGATCCGTGCGCGAACCACGCACAAAATCAAATGTCCATGGTTTAGCCAAATGTTCAGGCAGAATCCATTTATTTTTTACCATCACCTTTAGTAACTCATCTTCGATTGTATTAACAGATTCATTGAATTGCATCCCGAAATAATTTCCGCCAGCAAAGCCCATTAGAAGACAATATTTATGCTTTTTCAACATTCTGTAATTGAATTGTTCTTCAGTTTCTGCTTCCTTTTCTGGTCGATTTTCATCATAGTAACGCCAATGACTTTTTCTCAAGTAACCTAGGTGAATGCAAAAAGAAGCCATCTCACATATTTACATCCATATGAAAATTAGCAAAAAAAGGAAAAAGAGTAAGAAAAAACCAACCATTGTATTTAAATCTAGGTGTATATCCATCGACTGGTTTTATCAGTCGATTTGTCCCTTCGTACGCTGGTGATTCTCGTGCTTTGACCACTTTCTTTGTTTCTTTCGCTATTTTGATTGACTCAGCGAATTTTTCCGTAATTGTTTTTGGTCTAATTTCATGATCCTCCTTGTGTATCGTACAATACGTTGCGATCCGTTCCCATTTTCTTGTTAATAACACAGTTCTCAATCGATTCTGGTGAATGAATTGGTGATAATAACTCTTTTTGGTGAATGAGTTGGTAATTAGGAAAGAAACGCTTGGAAAATGGATAAAAAATCTCAAAGAAAAGTCATCGACAGATGTAACAAACCTGAATAAAAGTCCGGCCCATAGCCATTTTTGTCAGTATTTATCCTATTCCCGAAGCAGCAATTCCATAGATTAAATCAAAAATTCAGAATTTCACAACAAAAACCGCACGATGTGTGTATGTTGTGCCTGTGGGCACATGTGGGCAATACAATGGTGAAATTGCGCTGAATGACAGTTCGCCAACTGTCAAACACTCAACATAGACAGATGTAAACAAAAACAACAATGATTCAATATATTTCACACTTTTTTCTCACATTTTGTTTATTTTCACAAAATGAATGGGGTTTTTTTTTTGTCACAAAAACAAAATCATGAAAAAATCAGCTAGAGTTTAATCATCCGAATAAATATATATAAACTATGACTCAAAATATATATTAGGTTATGCAAATGGATTTGGACTGTTCCATGGGTTGAATAATTAGGAAACAGTTTTACAATAGGAAAGCAAAAGTGAAAATGGTATGATTCGATCGGGTTTATTCTAAGCCAAGTGCCCAGTTGATGCCTTGTACGAGAACCAAAATGACTGGTTGCCATGCCACAAGCCTGAAAAAGAAAAAAAAAAAGATTAATTCATGGTATAATCACGTCAATGAGGAAAAATATTATTATAGGTTCAATAAATTGGCGTTGGTGCTAACCATCGAATCCAGTCAAGCAATTGACCGTATAATACATGTGGCCGCTCCCATGGGTTGCTGAACAGACGCTTCAGATCGACTTTTTCCTTGCAATATGGGCACGTTTGTTTTTTCCCAATGATACACCAACCACGTATGCAAAACTCATGAAACACATGATGACATGATAATTTGTAGGTATCCTCAATTACGCCAGTATCTTTTTCGCTAACTAACAGGTCATTTCCACATACTGCACATACATTCTGCTCCAAATTACGGATCGGCATCCCTTGCGGCGTGTAATACTGGAAGTAAAGAGGAATTTTGTTGAAAAAATTGGCAAAAGCGGAGAAAATAATGAAAAATTACAACAATGAAAATCAATTTTTATGCACGAATTGAGACATTTTAACACCAAAATGGGATAAATTTTTAATTTTAATGCAATTAAATAAGAAATTGTCCGTTCATTAGAAGTTCAATCTCAAACTGTGATAGAAAAATGAAGAAATTTCTCATTCTGGAACAAAATTGAGAGAAACATATGATTTAAACCAGATAAAATTTTGTTTATCGAAACCAAAAAGAATGAAACAATTTTGTATAACGAAGGCAAACGTCATTTTTGCGTGGAAACGTTCATTTTCGTACAAAAAAAATTCGTTGGAACCATAAAGAAGAGAATTGGTCATGAAAATAGTATACAATGATCAATTTAATTATAAATATTCATTTACCCCAATGTTGGATGCCATTTTATCGGCGCAAATCTCTGAAACGTCTCGGCCCAACACACCAAAGTATAAACCATAGTAGACAAACATAAATCCAACGTCCATCCACACAGTTGGCGGTTGATTAAAAACTAAATTGAAACCAACAAATGTGAGCATCATTATGATATAGCCGACAATGCCAAGGCCATAGCTCAGTTTATAAATGAAATAAAACCATTTATACACAAGCCTGAAAGAGATAAAAATCATGATTAATTTTTTACATAATCTCCCATCAGAAAAAATATTTTTAAATGTTTAGTATTATGTCTGGTGTTTTGTATGTTATGGGCTATAACTTATGGCAAGGTCTTACAATGCGGTAAATGACCATTGGCCATAAGCCCTAGAGGCCAATATTACGGTTATCAACGAAATAGTCCATTAATGAATTAATTTAATTCATAAGGTACAGCTATGATTGTGTGAGAATTTGTTTGGTTCAGAAATTCGATCGTCAAAATTAGTTCAAGAAAGGTGCTGACTTCATTTCAGCGCAGTTGAATCCGCAAAAATTGGTTCAGTAGAGTAAAACAATCCAGTAGAGTAATAGGTGGGTCACTCACCTTGGAGTAGTTCCAGATATCGGTTTGATCATAGCTTTGCGCACCACCAATATCGTTACGCATGAAAACAGCAACCAGAAAAATATAAAGCGCCACCACTGGTTCTTTATACAAACGCACACCGGTATTATCCATAGGCCTAATAAAGTGATAAACTGTTGAATGGGAAAATGTTACGAAATTATGGGTTAGAATCGTATTTTTAATCACAACTTTTTAGCACTACATGGAATGTAGGCTACTGTAGTGATTTTTTTTTTACGAGAAATTTTTAAGACTCTTTAGGCCATTTTTTTTTGGACCGTAAACTAACTCATTTTAATATCCATATTTTTTATTTCAAATAAAGCAATTACGCTTAATTGCAAAAATTAAATAATATCATGTAAACGTAATTCAATTATGAGATAACTCAAAAAAAAAATTTGACACTTTTTTCGTTGCCAATGTGAAATAATGTATTCACATTGAACGTACATTAAAACAATAATTGAAGAATACAATTTTATCATATAATTTTTTTTTGAATTATTGTGAAACATCAAATTAATTAAACCCCCTTGAATTTACAAGCTTCAAGAACGCAGAGCGGAGCGAAGCGACGATCTGCGGTCTTGTTTTTCGAATGCGTTGGAAATTCCAACTGAATCAAAATTGAAAATTTCAATGAAAAAAATTTGAATCACACAAAAATGCTGAGAATTATAATAATTCATCAAAAAAAAATCATTTAGGAAAATAGTTGAAAAGATTAATATTAATAAAATAGTGTGGAAATATTTAAATTGCTTCGAAATATTTTGAAATTGGAGAAATAATTATTAGAAACTGATAAAAAAAAACAACGTCAAAAAGGGAAGAAAATCAACAAAAAAAGCAAAGAGTCACCGAAAAAATAGTTTAGAGATTAGTCATCACCGGCGAGAAATACTTTAGAATTTTCATTCAACGGTGTAATTCAATACGGCAACCTACCGAATATGATCTGTAATGTCGTTTCTTCCACTCCACCAGTGCAACCTGTGCTAATATCAAAGTCACAAATAAAATGATAATCATTTCCGCGTGCATGGCATCATGACCTTTATGCTTTTCATGCATTCGTTGATGTTCAAGCCTGTAAAATGTTGCGATAAATTTACATTGTTGTTGTCAATTGCACTAATTGTGTTAATTTTCACACTGTCATTGTGGCTTACCTCAGTTTTTCCTCAGCTGTCAGTTCATCAATGCTCTGTAAATGAATCAAAAGATTTTGTTCAATAGGTAAAAATTCGATATTCTTTGAATAAAATTCCATTTAATTGTTAAAAACTCACTTTATTCGCATCGACTGGCAAATGGAGATCCATGGCAAAAAAAAATTCTTTCTTAACTTAGTTCTTGTTCAAATACTGACAAAAAAAAATATAGGTGGTTGTCTTTGGAAAAAGAGTATGGTATGTACAATCGCCCTGATTTGATAATAATTTAATAAATACTATTTGTTAGTAATGCATTTTGTGTGCATTTTTTTCTATTCGATAATTAATAAATAATGCCAAAAAAGAATTTTGTCCTATTTAATTCACTCGGAGCGAAGAGTGTGTGAGTCTCTTGTTGTTAGACGACAAATGACAAATAGTAGCATACGTTGACGTTTGGGCTTCGTTTTGACAGTTCGCGCTAATGGGCTTTGTTTTTGCACCACCGTACAATGAGCATGTGCGCCACAAATTCTCGCTGTTTTTTATTTTGCCTTCGGTGCAAATTTTGATGATTTCCTTGAAAATGCCGGAGAAAAAAAAAAAGAAAATGAGTTTGAAAAAAAATCACGAAAAATTCCAAATTTGATAAGAAAAAAAGAATAAAAACTTGAAAACCGGTTTTAGAATGCCGTCATCTCAATGTTATTGAATAGTGCGCCGATGCATGGATGACACTTGATTTGCATGAAATGTCAAATCGAAAACAAAACATAAGAAAAGTAAAATATTGCTGGTCCCTTCCCTTTGCTTGCAGAATTTTTTTTTATCCTTTGAAAGAAACAAACACGTTTTACGGTAATGTCCATTTCATTTTTGCCACACAATTTATGTACCCGTGTTTTCTGGGGCATTTCAAGTTTTTTGAATTAATGCGTTTTTTTTATTGGAAATTTGCGTTTGACATCAAAACAAGTGTGTTTACTGTTTAGGTTAGGATTCATTTTTACGCATCGCGCAATTAATATTGATTTTATCTCAATATCAGCATCAATTTTTCTGTGTTGTGTTTTCCGTTGCATGAAGTTTATTTTTTTCCAATTCGTTGTGGTTTTTATTGCAGAGAATTGAGCTGTTGCTGAATTTGAAGCGGAAAAAAATGAGTTTATTACGTTTGGCGCTGCTTTCGCACAGACGTCTTTTGCCCAGTGTTCAGACAAGTTTGTATCTTGATATTATTTACATATTTCTCTTCCGCATACGTGCTAATGAAGAGAGTTACATTTGGTTCTGTGCATGGAATTTTTTTGAATCTAATTGGAATTTGTTCTTTTTCAATAGGTTCTCAATTGAGACTCTTTGCCAGCGCGATCAATGGAAAAAAAGGCGGTAGAAATAATGGAACGGTAAACAAAAACAACGCAAAAGCTAAAAAGTTGGCTCAAGCAGGAGATGAACCACCTTTAACCATCTATCCATTCTCAATTAACGATTTACAAAAAACACAATCGAAAGCTAAGCAAACTAACATAGCCGACACGAAAACGGTTAACCATAAAAGTGAAATAACATTGGGTTCAGCATGTAAAATTGAAACAAAGCCCATTTTAATACCTAATCTTGTAACCACACCAGTTTTAGCGAATAAAACTGAAACCATACCAGTGTCTAAAATTGAGACAGCTACAGTTTTAGCATCTAAAGCTGACAAAAGGGCAACTGAAATACCCAAAATTGAAACTATACAATTGGGACAGTCATGCAAAATTTCCGAAAGGATTTTGAAAACATCCGCAAATCAAAGTGAAAAATCAATGGATAAACAGGAAATTGATGCGAAAAAACGAATCCAAGCAATAGTAACACAGAACAATTGTTTCAACCATTTTTTTTTTCAATGTTTTTCATTAGTTGGTTGATTTTCAGTTCTGTTGACGCTTAATGGAGTAAATTATGATTTACACTTTATCTCTTTATTTGCACGATTGATTTTATTCTAGAGTATCCATTTGAGCACTTATTTCTATCGTCAAGTTTGATTTTTTTTTTATTTCAACGATCAATTCGAATGCTTGACTGAATTTTATTTTTTGTATCATTATTTCAGTTGGTTTTTGTTTTTCGTTAATTGAATGACAATAATATCATTTTTTTTCTTAGAAGTCTTTACTATTCTTTAGTTTATTCACTGAAAGATCGAAAATTTCTTTTTTATATTTAAAATTAGAAACTTTCTTTTTCATTAAAAATTTTCATTTGAAAATTGAAGAGAGTATTAGTTCTCCCATAATGGCTTAGTGCCATGATAACACTTTTAAATTACCAAAAAAAAAAAAATAACATCAACATCATTCGCCTTTCTCTAGCTCTCTAGCAAACCAGACATTACAACTAAGGTTGATGTGCAACCAAAACAGACAACACCGGTGTTGATAAGCCGACAATTCCAGTCATCATCGCGAAATCAAAATACAGGTGGATCATCAAAACCGCCTGCATCGTCATCGATCAATCAATTTTTATGGATCGGAGCAGCTGCTGCTATTATTCTCGGCGGTGGTGCGTACATTATCAATCATTCTAAGGATGAAAAATCGGGAAAATCGCCAGAAACACCGAAGAAGATGGCTCCGCCGAAAAAACGTGAGTTTTGCGTGAAAAAGTATTTCTTGAAATTTTTTTTATCGCAACGAAAATTTTATCGGTCCATTCTATTATCCTCCGCTTCAGCTAAAGTTCCACTAACCTCCGCTGAAATCCCAAAGGATGTTCCATATCTGTTAATCGGCGGTGGTACAGCTAGTTTTGCTGCATTCCGTGCTATAAAATCGCATGATCCAAAAGCGAAAGTTATGGTATTATCTGATGAAATAGAGACACCCTATATGCGACCACCACTTTCCAAGGAGCTCTGGTTGGCTGATGAAACCGTAAATGGCAAAGATTTAAAGTCCAAAGCCAAAGTAAATAGCAATAAAAATGACACGGAAACATTGAAGTTCAAGCAATGGAATGGAATTGAGCGGAGTCTATACTATGAACCAAATGACTTTTACACGCATCCTTCGAAATTATCGAACGAACCGAATGGTGGTGTAGCTATTGTGCGAGGATATGAGGTGAAAAAGGTTGATGTTGAAAATCGTATTGCTATTTTGACCGATGGCACTGAAATTAAGTACGGCAAATGTTTGATCGCAACTGGTTCGTCACCGAGAAATTTACCAGTGTTCGAAAATGCTTCGTCAAAATTGAAAGAACGGATTTCCCTTTTCAAAACAATTGAAGACTACGGCAGCCTGAAGAAATACGTTGACCAATCGGAATCAGTCGCAATCATTGGCGGTGGATTTCTTGGCAGTGAACTCGCCTGTGCATTGGCTAAATATGGTAGGTTTTGGACGACAAAGACATTTTTGCTTGCATTTTGCGGAACCTTCATGGAAGCAGATTCGTTTCTTTTTTCGCAAATATTTTCTACAAAAAATTTTTTGACGCATTTTAGGTGAAGACAAAAACTTGAAAGTGTATCAAGTGTTCCATGAAAAAGGGAATATGGGCAAAGTGTTACCCGAATTCCTAAGCGAATGGACAACGGAACGTGTACGTGAAGAAGGTGTCGATGTCATTCCAAACACTGAGGTGCAGACTGTTGATCTTGTAAACGATCAAGTGAAATTATTTTTGAAAAATGGCCAATCAATTGTCTGTGATCATGTGGTTGTGGCCGTCGGTTCCACACCAAACACAACTTTGGGCAAAGAATCCGGTCTAGAGATCGAAACAAACCATGGTGGTTACTTAGTGAACGCTGAACTTTCAGCAAGAAATAATTTGTATGTGGTGAGTAATGGCCTTATGGCTATGGAAACAGAGTCGATGTGAATGAAAAAATAGAAAATGTTATTCCAACTCAATTTTTCATAGGCTGGAGATGCAGCATGTTTTTACGATCCCCGACTTGGCCGCAGAAGGGTTGAACATCACGACCATGCGGTCGTTAGTGGCCGATTGGCCGGCGAGAACATGGTTGGATTGAGTAAGCAAATTTTAAATACAATTTTTCTTTATTTTGAACACAATTGAAAGTATTTATGATTCAATTCTTCTACCAAATCATTTGTCTTTTGTATTAAAATCGGTCAAAACTGTTATTTCCAACACTGTCTTGCCTTATGCTGTACTTATTAGCTGTGCATTACTTGACTTCACCTTGACTTACTTTCAAATTAATGAATATTAAAATTAATCCAAATTCCTAATCATTTCCTTTAGGTAAGCCATACACGCACCAAAGTATGTTCTGGTCAGATTTGGGTCCACGAGTTGGTTACGAAGCACTCGGCATCATCGATTCATCCTTACCTACGGTTAGTGTATTTGTAAAAAAGACGCCCGAAACCGTGACCTCACAATCTGATGACACAAAACCATCGGCAGTGACACCCAGCGTCAAAGCAGCCGATCCATCAGACGATCAAGATGACTTCTCCAAGGGTGTTGTTTTTTATTTAAGAGATGAAAAAATTGTTGGCATTGTTCTATGGAATGTATTCAATCGCATTAATACTGCACGAGCTGTGCTCAGCCAGGACAAAAAATATGACGATCTAAATGAAGTAGCGAAATTATTTGATATTCATATGTAACATAAACTTGATGAGGATACTGCACAAAATTACAGAAAATAGTGCGAAATAAAAAAAAAATCGAGAAAAAAAACAGATTTAACAATTAGTTGATACAAAAAAAAATTCAATCGTTAAACGATAGAAATTCGGCCGAATTGTATTAGCTATTCATTTTCATTCAGCAATACTGACCCAATCCAATTGGAAATTTACGTGTTTGTACATATTGATACTGAACATTTTACAGAAACCGGAATGCTTCTCTAGCTCAATCACAACCCAAGATGATTCAATAAAATGCACGAAAAAAAAAATATTAAAATTTAATTCAAGTGTTTAATTCAATTGCTGTACATTTTTTCATCGAGAGTAATTTTTCAGTTTTTTTAAAATCAAATTCGATTTTGTGTTGTCATTAAGTGTTATACACACCTTTAGTCAGTGTGCTGAACACACAGTGTGAACTTCACACCAATACTTTGCTACGCAAAAGCTGAATTCAGCGCCGCTGAATCACTTTGACAGATGTCTAAACAGCAACATCATAGCAAACGAGCATATAAACAAAGACTTGTTTCAGGCAATCGAAAGGATATTTCTTGAATTTTTGCTAAATTTATTGAAATATTTTTTTGATTTTTTTCACGCTATTCAGTCACACCCCAGTTTAATCAATAGAAGAGAATAAAAATTGTTGAAAAAAAAAACAAAAAGTCGTGAATGAGCTCAACTCAGAATAAACCGGAATCGACCACAACAAAGGCAACAGCCATGAATTCCGACATGGATGTGGACGATGCAAACAAATCCATCGAAACAACAGACAAAACCGATGGAAACAACACCAGTAACACAAGTGTTGAGAAAAAAGTGGCCAAAAAGAAGAAGAAAAAGTCATCGCCCGCCGGCCAACCACACAACAAAAAGATGAAAAAAGATCCCAACAAACCGGAATATCCAAAAGTTGGTATGTATTCAACAATGAAGATTGACTCCAAAATGAATTGGTGTTTTTTTTTTAATTGAATTATCGATGCCATAGGTCTTCCAAATCAAGCAAAAATGTTGTTTTTTTTTTCTCCAAAATATTGAGTTCATGAATCGAATTGATTTTGTTGTTGTTGCATAGGCTATGTTCGATACATGAATGTGCGTCGTGAAGAATTACGCAAGGACTTTCCAGACATGCACCATTTGGATGTGACCAAGAAAATTGGCGAAGAATGGATGTCGATGGACGATGAAAAGAAGCAACCATATCTCGATGCCGCCAAAGAGGATAAAACCAGGTATGAAATTATATATCCAAATCCAGTGAATTGACTTCAATAATATTGAATCTGTTTGAATCAACATTGACTGATTTGATTAATGACGACTTTTTGACTTCGACTAATGGCGTTTCAATTTTTTACTTTAGATACAAGCTGGAAATGAAAGCGTATAACAAGAAGTTGGTGAGTTGGTTTAGTCTTTGAGCGTATTTTTTGTTGTTTTTCTATTCTTTGCTACAATCATGAAACAGAAATGTTGACGTTCTTTGATTGAGAAACAAAAAAAAAACCCTTCATTTTCAGAAAAAGGAGGAAGATAAGAGTGCATCAACATCGAAAGGGAAGAAAAAGTCTTCAAAAGCGGTCAAGGATGCCAACACATCGGAATCGATGATTGAAGATAGTCCAAAGAAGAAGAAGAAAAAGTCAGCCACATCAGCAGGTCAAACTAACGGTGCCGAAGCGAAATCTGTACAAAAGTCAAAGCCAGTGAATGCATCAAAGAAGACTCCATCTGTTGAGCAACAGCCGAGTGCATCATCTATATCGCTGTTGAATACACCTCCGCCGACACCGCCCCAAGCTGATGGTGCGCCAATTTTTGGTGACATTCCAATATTCACGGACAAATTCCTTCAACACAATCGTCAAATGGAAACCGAACTGAAGAAGATACGTAAAATGAACACCGACTACGAACAACAAAATGCCGTGCTAGAGAAACACGTCGAAAATGTACGAGCCGGCATTAGCAAAACAAACACCGAAATCAATGACCTTCGTAAGGAAAACGACAAACTGTCATCGTATTTGGAGACTTTGCGACACAAATTGGCCACACAATTACGCAATCTATCGATCCCAACCGAACCGGACGGGGCAAACATCGAAAATATCGACAAATACATGAACGATCTGTACGATATGGCCAAAGATAACTCACACGGGCCGGCATCATTGAACAAAGCCAAAGATCTCCTACGCAAAGTCGATCTCCATATCGATCTGAAAGCATTTCATCAGAGCAATCAATGAATCGACTCATCGTCGATTAACTAAGCTATTTTCTCCATACAGTACGTTTAAGATAGGCTAATTAGATCTAAGATTTTCAGTGAATTTACAACAAAGAATAAATTTAAATCAACCATTGCCAGAATGCAAAAAAAAATGTTCTCTCATTCTATTTCTTCGTTGCTTTAGTTCATTTTCGAAAAATCGACTTCGATTCGTCATTTTAACTTCGAAAAGTGCAATTCAGCTGCAACAGATGGCAGCACACGAAATGTCAAAAGCAGTCAAAACAAATCATATGACAAGAAACATATTTGGTTCATTCGCTGTTTTTGATAGTGTCTTTGAGTAGAGAAAATTGATTTTTTCAAAGAAAAAATAAGAAAATTATTTGATAAAGTAAAAAAATGTCGCAAATAGAAAAGGAACTGCAAGATAAACTGCTGATCGAAATGTTGGATTTGATTGAGCAATCGGTGTTGTGTAAAATGAACATTGAATCGACAACAAATGCTGGCCAATTGCTATTGGCAAAATCACGATACATCCAAGGACCACAAACAGTATCCGTATCACAATTGCCCACCGAAAATAGCAACGATTTCAATGCATTGAAAACAGTAACGAGACAAGAAGATGAAATCAATGATGAACTTCAGCTCAGCACCCACAAAGTTGACAAGGAAAATGGATTTATTGACACAATTCGATGGTTTGGTGTACTTGTACCACGCAGCCTACAACTAGCCCAGGAACGATTCAATAAAGCCATTGAACTGGTGGTCGAGTGTGCAAACATTCAAACCAAATTGAATAATACCATAAGATACATTTTATTGTTAAGAAATAAATCGAGTTAAGGGAAATTGCAGCAATGAATTGGAGACAATGTGTAGAAAATTGTTGAATACTAATGAAGTTATTGAATAAAATCCAACAATATCGAAGAATTCATGATTATTTAGCAAATTTTGAAAGAAAGTCGAACAAAAACTAAGAAAATTGAAGAAGTTAACAAAAAATCCGTAGAAATTCAAAACATTTTTTTCAACAGAAAAAAAAATGAGAAAATCAATGAAAAGTGAAACAATTCAATAAAATCATCAACAACCAAACCAAATCCACCGTATTTTTTATTTAACATTAAATGTCATTTTTACAATTTCACGTCCAGATTCACTGAGACCGGCTTCAATCACATCACCAGCGTAAATTTGAGATGCTCCCTTCGGTGTGCCGGTCATGATTAAATCGCACGGCTCAAGAGTCATATACTGTGAGAGATAGGAGATTAATTCAAAAGAGTTGTAGATCAAATCTTTGGTATTTCCCGTCTGGCGACACTCTCCATTCACATTCAGATACAAGTCGAGATTGTGCAAGTCATTGACCTCGTTCAGTGCAATGAATCGCGATACTGGGTTTGACGTGTCAAAACCCTTTCCCATGCTCCACGGAAATCCCTTTTTTCTCGCTTCGTTCTACAATGGAAGGAAAGATACATTCTTTACATGTGTTAAAGATTGGAAAAAGCGTCGATTTTTTTTTTATTAATGTCAATTTTCAAAGAATTTTTGTTTAAATAAAAAATGTTCCGAAACAAAGACCGTTTGGGCAAAGAATAAAAACGGAACAAATTTCAATTGAGAAACCAGCGTACCAGTTCACAAAAAGCTGACATGTCCAAACCTAAGCAATAGCCTCCGATATACTTATGAGCTTCTTCCACTGTTACATTTTTGCATGGTTTACTTATGACCACTCCCAATTCGACCTCATGTTTGACAAGCGTTAGCACTTCTGGAATCTAAAATTTAGGTATATTTTCTTCATTTTTTACACATTTCTTTTAAACTTTTTATGGATATTTTGATGTATTCAATTGAAATGAATGAAAAATATGAGAATGTATGAAACAAATTAGAGATAATGATTCATTATTAATGATTAATAAGTAAATATTAGAATATACTCAAGTAATCGAAATTTGATTATCGAATGAATGAACTCTAGTTGATTAAGAATGATCACATTCATCGATATAAATTTGGAGAAAATATTCTAAAAAATTCAATCCTCACAATAATATCCTGGCCTTCAGTGATATACGAAGTGGTTGGCTTTAAAAACATGACCGGAGCCACGGGTTTTTTCACATTTGGATCAGCCAAAATGTCACTGCAATCAATAAATGTTACAAATCATAAAGTTTATTCAGATACAAATCAAGATGCCTGGCAGACTTGATACAAATAGAATTTTTCAAGCTGAACTTTTAGATGTATTGAGGAAATATTTATAAATTCGCGGTTTCCACTAATTTACAACATTCATGGATTCAAAGAACATTTTATGGAATCAACATAGTTTCAGCCTAGGTTTCAGCTAAGTATTTGATATTTTGAACTTTTATTGTTTACTGGTAATATTATGATATTATTGGTGATATACCAAATTTGTCCATTCAATATTCAATTTTTAACACTTTTTCCATTAAAACAGTTAATCCTCAATAAAAAAAAAAGATGTGTAAACTTACGTATAATTCAAGGCGGCTCCAAGAATTTTCTTGCCATTTTTCGTGAAATTTTCCATTTGTGAATGAATTAATCGAGAACTACTAACGCTGGAGAACAAGATACTACTCAATCGAGCAAACATCTCTGAAGTAGAAATTTCTTTTTATTACATTTGGCAAACAGATGTAGCCAAAACCACAGCTTAATAGATAAGAATATCAGTTGTTGACAACACAGATAAGAAAGAAGATTACACACCCATACAAAACGATCGTGTTTTGTTTTGAATGGATTAATCGTCAACAATTGAAACAATGGCTATGTCGCAGGCTAGTTTCAGCCGGTTCATTAAACATCAATAGTCAACAAACATATGAGTCCCATTAAGCATTTCGATCAGTTTTCCGAATAGCTTAGTTGCTTCGAATCGATGTGTGATCGTCAATGATGTGTGTTATGAGCTAATTATCGGCTTGAGTTTGATAAAGTCTGGAAAAACAAATGTGATAGCCTAAATGACTTTTGGCGAATTTTATTTCGTGATTTTCAATAAATATTATTTAACAAATTATCAGTTATGTACAAAAATGGATTTTTAATGATGATTACTTTAATTAAATCAGTAGAACAGATTCAGGCGACACTTCTTATCTCAAACTTCCCAACTGATTTACATGCATATACTAGGCTGATTGAAAAGTCCCAGGCCTGATGTATAAGGGACACCACAAATAAATAATCCATATCATTTTCAGAAACTGTAATCTTTTTTAGGAATTCACGCCAAATTTCATCCAAATCCGACCATCAGTTCGCTGTTTATAGTCATGCGAGTTGAATACTCCCGAAAATGCTCTAATTTTGCCGTTTAAACAGTATAACTTTCTTCTGGTGCGTTGTATTTAAGTATATTCACTTGAAGAGTTCAGAGAAAGATCAGACCAAAAAATAACAATGGTTGATGAAGCAAATTGGAACCTATTTCTTTCACTTTTATCACCATATAAACAATTCTTCGACCTGGGTGAAACTCGCATTTGAACAACACCGTTTTCTCCACCAAAATGGCAACTTTTTATTAATTGTTTGCATTACAATAGATCTAAAATGGTGCTAATATCGTTTTTCTGTCGTTTTTGACTTTGTCTGAATGGTTTATGATAATTATTTTATGCTTATTCCGACCAATAATGCCCAGAGTCATATTTTTCGACTTTAGCCGCTTCGAGCCCTCTCTTGAGATTTCTAAGCATAAATTTTGGCCCGCATCTATTCAAATGAACTCAAGAGACATTAATTTCAATATATGAAGGCAGAAACCTATTCATATTTTGCTTTTACAGCTTTGAACAGGGCTTCGAATCCTTGAATAGTTGTTTATTTTGCTCCAAAACCAAAAATGCGGCAAGACTTTTTCGATTGAATATTAAATATGTATATAACCATGCAAAATTCAAACTATAGCTTGAGTTAGTTGCCCTATGGCCTTAGCAAATGTATGCACTGCCATATTTGTGAATTTCGATATCACTTAATAGATTTTGGCAATGATTTCTTCCAAAACCACATATTTCAAACAATTTAGAGGCTTATCGACAAAATCGCTCTTATGGCTATGCATAAATCCAATTCCTCCTTATCTCATGATTGATTTCGAAAGTCTAGGGACACCATAAACTAATCCCAGTATGAATTTGATATATCTATTTGTTTTTCTTCTGAAATACATGTGCCAAATTGTCAACATAAATGCAGTTTTTTTATTATTTTGAAAAACTCACAAGTACCTTCATTCAAAGTGCTATAACTTAGGAACTGATGGTCGGATTTGGCTCAAATTTGGCGTGAATTCCAAAAAAAGATTACAGTTTCTGAAAATGATATGGATTATTTATTTGTGGTGTCCCTTATACATCAGGCCTGGGACTTTTCAATCAGCCTAGTATTATTTTAAAATCCATGAAGCGGTTCGATAAATATAGCACAAATGCTGAAAATCGTTCAAGATCGTCGGACGTTTTTCGGCTCTTTTGCTATATTTATCGAACCACTTGATGGATTTTAAAATAATATACATTTTTAGAAAGATGACGATTACATCTTTTGGAAAATACTTAATTTTATAAAATCCGTGGCTCAGAAGTTATACCCAAAATTCCGAATCGCCTCTTGAATCGGCGACCAAAATCGGCGGCTAGAAAATAGCACCTTTACGCATAAGTACCATACGAACAGCTTTATAATGTATGATTACTAAATGCCATAAATCTTGACGGAAAGTGAGAAAATTGAAATGAAGATACAAGCTAATCATATGATATTCAATCAATGAAGAAAAAAACATCAGAAGCTTAATGGTGCAACCGAATAATAGATTAGATAGAACTTTGCGAGAAAACACGTATCTTTGCTTACTTTATAAAAAAACGTCTTTTAAGGGTCATTTGAATAGCAAAGAATGATTGAATCAAAAGAAAACATTGATTAATAAACAAGTCCATCCGGATTTCTTCATACTTTTTTACCATGGAGCCGAACGGGACTGTCTGCACTTGAAACCAAATTGAAAAATGTTGAATTAGCAGAAATATTTGAAGTTTTTCGTTTTTGGGAGTTCTTGGAGTTGATGTCATGAATCCCAAATTTAAGGCTGAACAAGAAATTAAGTTAAATGACATTTTGAAAAGAGTACGTATAAAAAACAATATTTCTTTCGATGAAAATTGATAACGATTTTTTTCCTACTAGTTGGGTATGGTTGAAATGTTCGATCAAAACAAAGCCAATTTCCATAGAATTTCTGGTACAGTGCAACAATTTTATGTAGATAGCGTTATTCACAAGACTCTAATTGATGTTACCGAGGACGGTTTGGAGGCGGCTGCTGCATGTATGAATAAAACAATTTTAACTTTGTGTGTTTAACTGATTTTAAAATAATTTATATTTTGATTTTCTAGCACTAATAAGGTTTTATTTGTGAAGTGATCCCCCAATAATACTTCCGATAGAAAGATTCCACGTTCATCATCCATATATTACATTTGGAAAACAGAAACGAAAACCGCCGTTTTAACCGGTCGCATTACAAAGTTCAATTGAAAGCCAATTTATCACGATAATATTTCAATACGAAGAAAAGATGAAGAAAATGTCAAGCGTTTTTTCGAGAAACACTCGACATTGAAACATTGGTAAATGCTTATTCCTTCACATTTGGCCGACTCATCTAGTCTCATCAATTTTTTTTTTAATAAAACTAAAACCAAACTGGACAGTTTCTCCAAAATTAGGCTCATTTTTATTATTTAACAAAATTACACAGCATTAGAAATATTGCAACATTTGACAATCATGTTTTCAAGCAAGGTCTTTCAAACAAGCTCTTTCACACGCAGCCTCATCATCGAATGCATCTTCATCACCAGCGCAGTCACCCAAAACTTTGCGTTGACATCTTTGCAGGAGTTTATTGAAAATATATTTTGATTCTTCCAACTTACAACTGCCCGTCTCCACTTTGGCATTACACCGATCGTCGACGCCACCTTTTCAAATGATAAAATAATATTTTATACGACGTTTCGTGACCTGAATGTTCAACAACTTAAGTTCATTGAATGAACCCAATGAGGAATTATGGTATTCTTGTAACGCGTATTGTATGAAAGTGTACACCGTTTGTGCACACACTGTGTACATTTTCATTACAAAATTGTTACAGATTTGTACACATTCCTCATTGGGAAACTAATTCCAATTGAAGCATAGATTGACGAATTTGTAATGGGCTTCAAAATGAATTTTATGAAATTGAAATAAAATATACTCGAAAACACTGAATAACTTGATTCAAGTTACTTAACGTTACCTGATGCAAAGCAAATAGCTAAAACACTAGCTACAAAGAACAGAAACGTAAATAATTTCACTCTCATTTTGATCGTATTACTTCTACTGTGATTAGTTAATAACTGTATGAGATCACGAAATATATTCCATTTATAATGTTATTCCATTTCAAATTGAGGCTATGACATTTCTTATCGCCGTATATATATATAGAAACACTTTTTTTTCCCAAGAGCCAATCTTTTTTATTGAATAATCTGAAATGAGCAGTTGATTTTCAATTAAAAAACATTAGACTGTGAAACTGTAAATAAGTGGGTTGCTATATATTTGGGACAATCGCGTAATATACTTTTCTATGAATAATCAAAAGTGTAATGTAAAACGAACTGTTTCCATGTATTATTGCATATTCTTTCTTCATCAATACATCAAAGCAGGTTAATATATTTAATTGGTGCAAAGGTTGAAAATGATTACATATTTGATTCAAAATATAATATTTGGTCAAACTGAATTATTTTTGAAGTAGATGTGCTTTTTCAAAATAGCTAGGGACTCTAACATCTATTATGTCGAAAAATGTAGCAACGTTTTTGAAAAAAATTGATTCATTAAATGAATGTCATTTTCTTCAAATTCAATATTGAAATGACACCCATAGAATCATTCTAGAGATATCTTCTATTAGAATGAAAGAACAACTTATGGGCTCTTTATTCATAACTGAGACGGAAAAAAACTTAGAACAAAAACGAGACAAATAAAGTTGTGAGCAAAAGTGACACAACTCAGCATTGAGTGGAAAAGAGGTTTTTTTGCATTTTTCTCGCTACTGGATGGAATTGATAACGATTAGGTGCAGAAAATGAAAAGAACTACAAATAAGCTGAAGACACCTAGTCGCTATCTCTTTCCAGTGGCGAGAAAAATGTATAAAACGTCCTGTACTTGCAATATTTTGATCCATTGACAGCTGTTTGCGACCGGTTGTTGCTTTTGGTTTTCATTTACCATATTTTTATGCATTTTTTCCCGTTATTACCCCATACTCCTACTCACTTATACAAAATTTACTGATCGGTAAAGCAATGTATGAAGAAATTAGAACAAACGAGATTACAGTTAGTATTGAATTTTATTTCTTTCAAGTTTTGAATGTTTTACTTTGAATTAATTTCAAATTATTTCAGCTGATACAGAGTTTATCCTCAATTGTTTACTTTTATCTTCCTCTTTCTCTATTTCCCAAGCGAAAGAGTACGATGAGGTTCTATCATGAGAACGGAGATGTGTTGCATACACGCGCTCGCCGCTAGTCTACACAGTTAATACATGATTCTAGCAATGTTAAGATTTGACACTTAACTTTGTTTTAGTACCATTTGCTCTAGAAAAAGTTCAAAAGTTCTATAATAAATACATGAAGCTTTGATTTTTGATTTAGAATATTTTGAACTTTTTCTAGAACAAATGGTACTCAAATGGATTTTAGTGCCAAATTTCATATTGTGGTTCTAAACGTTAGAACCATCGTGTTTACTGTGTACGATGAAATTTATCGTCATGATAGAACCTCATCGTACTCTTTCGCTTGGGTTGTTTTATATTCAATTAAATTCCTCAAGTGGCTTATAATCAAATTCAGTGGCCAAACTACGAACGTAGCTAAGACCAGAGTGATCTAAACTTTCTTCAATTTTCTTCTGACAATAAAAGCGCCAAAGTAATCCAGCAGCAATAATAATGATGACAACTGGAACTGTGATGCCTACGATTAATATCCAAGTGTTTGGATTCACTATTGTCTTCTTAGCGGATGGTTTCGGAACACAAGGCAATGGTTTCGATGAATTGTACCATTTCAGCTGCGGCAACAGGTAGTTCCAATCTTCGCAATAATATCCATCAATTTGAATTTTCGTTGTGTTTGGATATGATTTAAAGCCAACCAGTTGTTCTAACGTATTATTTCGAATGGAAATCAATTTCAACTGATTTGGTAATGGTGGAAATATGGATGAATTTAGGCTGGTAATTTTATTGAATGACAAATCGACGTCTTCCAAAGCTGTTTGATTCGAAAATGTTCCCGGTAGTAATTTCGATAGGTACATACTCGATAAATTCAAGTGTCGAAGGTTTATCAGTTGCGAGAACAGGTTGTCATTCACTTCTTTTATCGGATTGTTTGACATGCCCAAATATACCAAATTTTGAAGGCTTTGAAACACTTCAGCCGACAAATTTTCGATGCGATTCCATGAAATATCAAGATGGCCTAATTCTACTAGATTTCGTAAGAACGGCGTATCGAAGTGGACAAATTTATTGTGTGAGAGATCTAGTAATCGTAATTTTGATTCATCCGGAAATTCTAAGAGTTCAATTTTATCTAAATTATTGAACGATAAATTAACTTCAATCAAATTTACGGCCATTTTTATCATTTCGATTGGTATGCTAGCGATCTGATTGTGTGCAAACTGCAGACTTACTAATTTATCAAATCCAGCGAATGACTCGTTCTTCAATTCACTGATTCCATTGTTGGACAAATTTAATGATTTCATCGAAGGGAACGCATTCGCACCAATTTCACTAATTTTATTGAACGATAAGTCGATGATATCCAAATTTGTGACTTTTATCAGAAAATCGTGCGGAATTCCCGTTAAATAATTATTAGAAATGTTCAAAACTTTCAAACCCATGGTTTTTTCAAATAGTTGTTCGGTCAACTCCGTGATTTTATTCCATGATAAATCGAGTATTTTCAAATCACTTCCGCGATTAGCGAACACATCTGAACTGAATTGATCGATGCTGTTATTGGATAAATTAATCTCGGTGAGTTTTTCGTTGTTGGAAAAAAGCTTCGATGGAATTGTTTGTATTTGGTTGTGCGATAAGCTCAAATAACGTAGTTCCGAGAGGTTTTTAAATAAATTGTCATCCAAGCCATTGATGTTGTTGAACGAAATATTTAAGCGTTGTAATTTGCTTCCTTCGTCGAATGAGGCTTTAACGATTCCACCAATATGATTGTACGATAAATCAATCACTTTAATGTGACTTGGAAAATGTCCTGGGATGCGTTCTATTTTGTCATGCGATGCCAATAACGTTGTCAATTTTGATGAAGCATTTACGTATAATGGTCTTACTTCCTCCAAGCCCAAACCCGATGTGACAAGAATTTGGTAATTGGTGAAATGTTGGAATATTATATTCGGAATCACCTTTAATTCGCAGTTGAGAAAATGCATTTCTTTAACTGCGGTTCTATTCGTCAATATATTATTTCCTTCACCAAAAAGGTTATTGCAGTAATAATTTGGTACAATTTTCTCATTCGCGATTTTATCAATTATATCTTTTTCCGAGTTGTGGCAAACGAAAGTAATATTTTTTAGATCGTTCGATAGTCGACATCCGTTAATTTCTGCAAAACTACACGCGGAAAATTCGAAATAAACTTCAATCAATATAATTGTTATGAACACTAAACGCAAATTCATGTTGATGAATAATAAATGACACAATTAAAAACGATGAAAAAAGAAGTTTAAATCCATTTAAGTTTGATTCAAGTCAAAAATTTTGTTATTGCGTCGACTGAACGCTGATTAATTAAACAGAATTATTACAATTCGGGAAAAGAAAATCTACCGAAAAGGCCACTGATATTGCAATCAAGATCGGGTGAGTCAGGAGATTGTTGAATTATGCATAGTCCATTGTTTGACAAGAATAAAAGCAATTTTATCTTTATGTAGTGATGCAAAATATGAATAATTTAAACTTGATACGAAAATATGTCGAAAAAGCATCAGTTTTTTTTTATTCGCATTCAATTTACATCATGTGTGGTATGTATAATATCAGCTGCCAGCGACTATGAAATAAAATTCAACTTTAAATCACAAAAATATACGATACGATGGTTGATTCAACAAAATGTGACTAAGATTTGTTTTTAGTCATGATTCAAGCAGTTTTTTCATAGATCTGATTATCATAAGTTATGATTCATAACTAGTGACAGCAGGCGCGAGTTTCGTCACCCACTTGTATTTTAGCCAACTTTTTTTTTAAATGAAAATACGAATTGGGTCGAATTTTAACTACAAATGGGATGAATAGTTGTGAATGAATCGTTATTAATGAATGAATCATTGCTACAGAAGAAGAAATCAGTTATTTCCAGAAAATTGCTGCTCAAAACCGATTAAAAATATCGAAAGTTACTTAAACATACGATCAAACGGCGGCTGTTGAGATGTCAAAATAAATTGAAGCTTTTGCCAAGGTTTAAGCCAAATAATTCAATAACCATTCCATGTCATTGCGATGATTAAATCGATAAATTGGGAAACAATTTCGAGTTGTCTGTGAACTTTATGCAAAAGTGTTGTAATGGCATGCAAAATTTTATTAGAGATTCTCATGACCCTTCACTGGACAACAAACACATTGGTCAACGCGCCAAAAATGCATTACATTCGATTTTATCGTTTCGATGCGTTTGACTTCGATCAAACTGCGACTTACGCCATTTGCATACTTTGTCGCCAGAAACATTTCTTCTGGAACAAAAATGATCACTTTGCATGCTCCGCTCAATTGTGCACGTTCCTTGTTGAACGCAGATAAATCGAGAATTTTTCCGCTCAAATCTGCTCCACCAAATTTCGGGTTCTTTATTTCGATTTTCGATCATTTTTTCGACCAACGAATGAACGGCAGAATCAGTTCGATATCAACGATTCTCAGCTGAATCTCTTGTAGATTCGGTAATTTAGATGGGAGTGTGGTCAATTCCTAGTCATCGAAATCGTAGATCGCAATTTTCTTCAGACTCGGCATGTCTGGCCAAACGATTCCTTTTTCTATACCATAAATGTCAAGCATTTCAAGTGCATTCAACGAAGTCATTGAATCAATCCATTGTTGACTAACCCAAAAACCCAATTGAATCAAACGCAATCGTTTGTAAAAGCCACGATCGTATAGTTCGTTTACAAGATCACAGATTGATATGACCTCGCTCACATGAGCATACAAATTGATAATAAAACTGTCCAACTGTTTCGTATTGACACCCAAAAGTGCATCAGCGTTTGCAAAAAGGAACCGCCAATGCATCTCCATCTCATTAATCTTTTGTATTCGATGGAAAAAACCGTCGATATCGACTATTTCGTCATGAAACCAAATTTCAAAGCTAATGTGCTCAAGCTTCGGACATTTGTTGAGTTTAAACAGCGATGATTGACGAATTTCACTTCCGAAAAGTGTGAGTCTCTTCAAATTGGGACAATAATTCAGAATGTGTTCATGTAGTTGTGAATTTGTTTATTTACTGATTGAAATCGAATGAAATTTCATTCCATCAACAAGTACGAAAATAAAATCATCATTGTCGGCACCACACTGCAGTGGTCATGACCTATGTTGTTATGAAATTTGCCTACGAAGAACATGCTGATTGGCTTGAGTCAACCAAGATCAATTGTCATTGCAAATATAACGATTGGAGAAGAATTAAAAAAAACCATTTTGGTATATTGCTCTTTGTGATGCAAGTGTCATATTCTTTAAATAGCACAATTTTGTGCAAAAGTGAGATAATATTTTTAGCTGACTTTGAAATGTCATACGTACAATACAGTCAATTTGAAGGCTGTTTATTTCATATACAGCTTTTTCGTCGAACAAGTTGAATATTTCGAAATGCGACATGAATTATTTCAACCTTGTTTACTATCTGTTCCATTGGTTAAATATTTAAATTGTATCGCAGAAGGAGCGTTACATCTTGAGGCATTCTTAGCGTGCCCGTCACGCTATGCCGATTCAACTCAAAGGTCAAAAATTTGCTGAATTTCAAGGACGATCTAGATGGTACGGTTGTTATTATTGTTAACCTGACCATAGAATATGGTCCATAAATTCATTTGACGATGACTGTTAGAGATACATCAACTGAGGCTCGATTAAATGCTGTATTTTTTATAATTCCTCCCAAAAAAAATCTGCTGCTTTTTATTTGTTTATTTTCTTTTGTTTTTAAATGAAACATACTCGAATGTTCTGTGCAAATTGTTGTTCAAATACAAACAATGTTGAACAAGCATGAAAGCAATCGAAATATCAGCTCGTTAAAATGAACAGTCGACAACAACCATTGAGTCAGAATAAAGCGGTTGCACTCCCGAAATTGGTTGCATTTTTTTAGACTAAAGAATAAAAAGAATTTTCTTCTTAATCAGTTTCAGAACATAGAGTTAAAGAAAAAAACCAAGAAGAAAATCGAAAAAAAAAATCAAAATTTAAATAAAATAACCGAATTGTACTGAAATCAAACGCTGACGAAAAATCGAAGTAAAAAATGAAAGCATTACTTTTAGCCTATTACCTCAGTGTATATTCAACTGTCGCCTTTCCTGGTGTTGGCTTCGTAATGCCCGATCAATATTATTTTATTCCGGATGGCCCTGAAAATGCGGGTGGTTCCGTGACAGTTTACGATCCAGCCACTGGTTACATCCAATCAACTGGTGAAATCCACACACTTCCAATCGCATTTGGTGTAAGTCCATCACTTTGTTTGTCATCATTGTTCCACACTAATAACTTCATTTGTTTCTTTTCTATCTCTCCTAGGTAAGTCCAGCAGATATTCAACCAAATCCTACAGAATTCGGATCATCAGATGTTCCTTCATTCGATGGAAGACCGCAGTTTGGATCAGATACAGCACCTCTGCCCGCTAGTAAAACGGATAAGATGATTGCTTCTCTCCAGTCAATAAGTCAACAAGAGGAAGATTTAATCGAAAAACAAAGGGAGGTTCAAAATGCATTAAAAAATTTAGTGATTACCATACAAAATGATAGTTCTTAATTTTATTTTGATGGATTTATTCCTTAGTTTTAGTTTGATACAAAAATTGGAATAATGAATGTTTATGAACATTATTTTATCTCTAGCAATAAATATATTCGTGTTACATTGTATTGTTTCTTAACTACCAGTTGTCTTCTTTCTAGTTCATCAATTTGCATTGATGTTTGCGTTTGATTTTGCATGGTCATAAGTACTTTGCGGTGCCTCTTTGACCTCCAGTGAATCGGATGAATTCTACTCGTTGTGTTTGAGAACATATCTCAATCACCATTTTCAGTATCACCTTTGAATAACTAGTCCGCTTTCTTTTTACAAATTATTTAGAATCAAGCTATGTAATTTTTAAATTGGAAATATTTTATTTGAATTATTGGACAATTATCGCTTACTTTGATACTAAAGACAACTGGTTCAATAAATTGAAGTAAAATGAGAATAAATGACCGGGGAAATAGTAGTGTTTGCTCAAACTATTGGATCATTTTTCGTTGCATTTCGACTATATGTTCATGTACCACTTGCTTAACTTGCCATTGTTCATGCAAATTTTTCCACGACTTTGCATATGGGTCAATATCATCAAAATAAAAACCGCATTTTTGCAAGTTCGGAAACACAGTTAAGTATTGGATCAACTCTTTAACAGGTTAACTTGATGTATCGAAGAATTTGAATATAACTTCTTTCAGCGACGGCAATGTGGTGGCAAGTCTTGATAAGAATTGTTCATCTATGCTCAAATCTTGACATAATTCCAATTTTTTAATTTTTGTATGTTTCACAATGAATTTAAAAAAATTCTCTTGAGCCACTGTGTTGAAAGGATATTGGTAAGCATTTATATATTGTATTTCAACGTTTCGAATTGATCAAAATAAAATGGTATTTCTTGGCATCTACTATAACTTATAAAAGTGATAAATGTTCTAACATTCTTTAAATTGATCTCATTAAAATCGCTTATTTCTTCATCTTCATTCTCAAAACATCTGTCTGCCAAATCGAGAGTTTCAATATTTTGCAGATATTCAATGGAATTACAAACAACTCTCCATGAGCAAGTACCTTCAAGGTGTACGTATTTTAACTGTGGATTCAAACCGAGCACACGCTTTACACTTTGCACGTTCGATTCTTCTGAACGGTAAATTTCGATACATATTCGTTCCAAATGAGGAAAATGATTTTCGATGCATTGATGGTTTGTATGTTCATAATATTCACCGGCATTGATTGTGTAAGTCAACTTACCTAGGGGAAAAATGAAAATAATGAGAATTAATCAAAGCAATAAAAATGTAATGAATTGAGTGAATAAGAAATTATTCGCCTCTTGTAACTTACGCATTTGTGGAAAAATCCGATTGAACCAGTCTTTTTCAATAGATCGACGGTTACCACGATATTTAACTGCTTTAACTTTTCAAAATGGTTTTTCAAAATGTTTCAACGCATTTACATCTCCTTCTGGGCCTCCAATAAAATTGATTTTATCCAGAGAATCCAAACAATATCGGTTTGAATACGATGTTACATATTGGTTAAATTTGGAACAATCTCCAAAGGGTTTTAAATATATGTTTTTAACCAAATGCAGAGCGTGTTTTATCAGAGTTTTATGCAGAGCTATTAGCTGCTGACGAGTATGCGTTGCGTTGTTTTAACGCATTTGCAGTGTAAAAACGAAGAGGCAAGCAATCATCTCATTGTAATGTTTGAAGAATATCTCGTTTTTATACTGCAAATGCGTTAAAACAACGCAATGCATACTCGTCAACAGCTAATATCAGCAGCTGACGTTAGTTAGTGCTGCTAACGTCAGCTCAAAACACGCTCTGACCAAATAAAAATTGCAATTGCTTTTCTAATCTGCGAACGAATATCCTTCTTTTATAGATGTAAAAACACGCTCTTATATTGGATGCACGTGATCTGAGCTGTGTGTATCTGTGTCTACTTCGATTCTAAATGCAATGAATTTACAGTACACTCGCAGTTCCACTGTTATTTTTTCTTAAAATACAACGGATTTGCCTTGAAAACTCGAGTTGAGTTTTCGTTTATTTGGCCCGGTTTCTTCGCTAGATTATATGGAAAATGCCTTCATACATCAAATGGTGCTTTTTATATGGAACATACATTGTAATATTCGGTGAGTGCCACTAAAAAAATATCCACACTCATCTAGTGCGTGAGACGCATGGTCACTCATTTGGTGAGTGAGACGCACGCGGATGAGATGAAGCAAAGCGAAAGAGAAGCGGGCAACTCCATACGAACGAACGATATAGCGCGCATACATTTCTTCACTCCGTCGTTTATTTTTTTAGTGGCACTCACCGAATATTACAATGTATGCTGTATTCAAATGATGATTGAATGACGATTAATATTATTAATCACATAAATATATATTACTCAACAATTTACATGGAATTATCCAAATATCATATAAAGCTGTTCAAAAGCGTATAAGCGAATGACCATATTAAGCTGTTTGAACGCACATAAATCGTATGAGTGTAATACGTATGTGATAAAAGAGCTATAAATAAAGAGCTTGGGGTAAATACTGAATTCAATTTGTAATTTGAAGTGAGTGAAATCAGTTGGAATTTTTCTGTGAATATTGTTTCCAAGGCGTGGCTTTTACTGAAGAAGAAACAAGTTGAAGCAATTTTTTTCTATTCGGAACAGTGGCAAGGATGAAGTGGTTATCCGTTTGCGTGTTGTGTGTAGTTATAGTGGGTGAATTCAAATGTGACGCAATTCCAAAATCACATTTTGGACATGGGCTTCAAATTGGATCCGCCAACGATACATCATTTACATTGCATCTAGCTAATCTGTCGAAGCTGGAACGAATGTTAAGTGATGAAGATGTAAAAGATCGCGAAGTGGCGGTCATTTCAATTGCGGGCACAGTGAACCTGGGGAAGAGTTTCCTAATGAATTTTTTCATACGGTTTTTGGAAGCAAAGGTATGGTGAATTCATTTTTAGATGATTTTTTTAAATTATGAAATTTATTTCTCAGAAATGTAACAATAATTTTATTCGAATTTGACCAAAAATTCACAATTTTTGTTTTCAAAAATTCACAATGAAAATATTTCCGAAATTGTTATTCCATCTGGCGATTAGTGTGATCAACGGAACGTATCCAACTGGGAGCGAAAAAACGAATGTATAAATGGTTTCGATTGGGGATTGATACGAACGAAAGGCATTTCGGTGTGGCCTCACATATTCAAACGTACACTACCGAATGGTACTAAAGTGGCAATCATTTTGCTTGACACACAAGGATTACATTCGGCCGAATATCATCAAAGTAAGAACAAAGATGCGCGAATTTATGCGTTCAGTGCGATGGCTTCATCGGTACAGTGTTACAATGTGCAACGTTATTTGAGTAGCAAGGATCTGGATGAGTTGGATACATTCAGTGGATATGGCAGTATGGCAAATGAGATTCGTAATTCAACCGATTCCAAATATTTTCATAATTTGACTTTAATTGTGCGAGATAAGCCGTATGAAGGTGAACATTTCGAATTTGGACGACAAAAAGATGACGTGAAACATAAGTTTTTAGGCTTTTCCCCAACTGATACGATTGACAAAGAAGAACAATCGAAACGAATGTACAATACTTATTATGAGAACATAGATCTGTTTTATATGCCAACACCCAGTGATGCAGTTACACAAACATATGAATTTGATGGCAATTTAACCAATGTCAATCCAAAATTCATTGCGCATGTCCATCATTTGGCCGAATCGCTGTTTGCACCACAAAATTTGGTCGTGAAAAAAGTGGCTGGAGATGCAATTAAAGCAAAAGAATTTTTAACGTATTTAATCCGGTTTGGCGAGATGTTAAACTCCGATAAGTTACCCAAACTGTACAGTTATGCTCAAGTGAGTTGCATACTATTTTTGAAATATGAAGATACATTTTCTTAATTTTTAATTGAAAATTTTTAAAAAAAAAAATCAATTTTTCCATAGACAATGTTCAATATCAAATATGAATTATGGCAAAAGGAAAGTTTGGAATCGTACAAAACATCAATGGAGAATACGGTCAAAAAATGCAATCCCACAAATAACGTGTCTTATTTTTTCGACAACGAACTACTGACAATTCATAACCAATCTAAGTGTGATGCAATGAAAATGGTTGGATTTTAAAATTTATTACATTTTTACCCTTAAAGTTTCGTTTTTTTTTTTCATTTTAACATTTTTTAACGATTTTTCAAGAATTAAAAAAAAAACTCCAGCATAATTTTTGAATAATTTTCGTTTTTCATTTGAAAAAAAAAACAGTTTTCGGCTCGAAAAAAATTCAACGAAGATGATTATGTACGTGAATATTCGACGGCACTTGACAAGAGTATTGAGAAAGAATTTAGTACTTTCAATGAAACCAATGCGAATAACAAATTATGCTTCGGTGTATGTATTTTATTCCTTTGAGGATTTATTCAAGGAAACATTGGTTTATCTTTAGCCCATTTTTTATCGAATGTTTGAATGAAATTGAATATTTTGAATGGAAAATGGAACGGTTGTCCAACGTTTCGTAAAAAAAAATGAGTTGCGGTCACCTAATTGTAAACTATGTTTCAAAATTGAATATTATTCAATGAATAATTTCCATGGGTTTATTTTCCACTGGCATTTCAGTCTAATGTTGAACGATACTACGAGAATTTGATGAAAAATATCTCCGGCAAATTTAAAGAAAGAATCTTAAACGAAGTCAGAAGTGCAGAATCTTTCATCGAAGAAAAAGATTTCAGTGAAATGGAGACAAATTATATCAAAAATGCGTCCAATGAGGTACGTGAATGTTTTTGAAATACCAATACAGCAAATAATTCTTCTTTCAATTTGGCTCAACTTCGATTTTTACTTTTAATTTTTCACAAACCAAGTTGAGTTTAAATCAATGGAAGTGTGTACACTGTACAAGTAGAAGAACAAAATAAAGTTTGTGAAGAAGAAGATTTTTCTCGCAAACACAATTTGCTTAGAATACAATTTTTGTATCTGACCACATTGAAATTGATCTTTTTTCATTTCCAAATTCATTTTTCTATGACTAAAGTTGTTTTGTTTCTTGTTCCATTGATAAATCTAATTTACTTCTTGTTCCACAGTTTATGGCGCGAGACAAGTACGCGAATAATCCAAAGTATAAAAAAGACCTAGCTCCAAATTATATGGACAAGCTGAAAGACAAAATGGTAGAAATTCTGACAGAAGCCAAAGATATAAATATTTATAAGAAAACCATAAGTGAATATGAAAACGTTGCCATTCGATCAAATGTTGCTACGACATCGGTATTTGTTGTGATCGCTTTCGTTCAGATCGGCAACCATATATTTAATGCATAATATTCAATATGATATCTTGAATTTGATTCATCAGCTCGTATTGAATTCATCATCCAAGCTCAACACATCAACTTAGCAGATGGAATCGAATGATTTTTCATTTTCAAAATCTATGTTGGTAGAACGCATTCGATTTATGTGCCAAAAGTGGTGTGCTGAGCTCATTGATAATAAATTCAATGCGTAGTAGGTTCTGTGATTCATCAAACCAAATCATCCACCATATCATTGGGGATTTTTTTTAAATGCTTTCTTCACATTTTTCTCTTGAACCCAATCCGTTCTCTTATCATTTTGCATTCCAAAAATGTGTAATTGCTATTTACTTTGTTTTTTTTTTATTCCATTTGTATGTACTTTCAACTGAAAGTTTGATTTTATATGAAAACTTTCAAGAATTTCATGTGAATGGAAAAAATATTCCTATATCAATATCCAGATATCCACTGAATGAAAATGGAAGAAGAAGTAATATTCAAATAAACAAGTCAAAACAAAAAACCAAACATGGCTTGAAATTTATCATATAAAATCAAAAGCTCAGTACAAAAAAAAATGTTACGAAGAAAAAGTAGGAAAAATAAAATAAAATAAAACCTTAAAACTCACCGATAAACTGTGTACCGTAAATTGTCTTCAATCATTTCATGTGATTCACATGCAACGATTTACCTTCCGAGTAGTTGTTCAAAATTTCCAATTGCCAGTCGATAATACTTGTGTTTCTCTTTTCCGAGCCACCATCAAAGAGCGAAGCCACCACTCACGTTAACCCTTTGACGACCAAAACTGAACGGCTGAGAATTTTGCAATTCTGATTACAGATTCGTGTTCAGTAGGGGTGATCAATTTTCAAAAAAAAGGATTCAAAATTTAATAGTGCGGGATCGAAAGATCATGAGGAGAGATGAAAATTTTGTTCCGGCACTTTTTTCTTATATAGTGCCTGGTGTCACCCCGGATTTTTTTTGAAAATCACCTCAAAAATGACCATTTTTCGACATATTATCGCAATTTGCTCTAAATGTGATGCTTAAACATACCGTTTTTTGCCGTAATTCGGCAGCTCGTAACAAACTACGTTAAATAGGATCGATTCACAGCGATTTATTCCAGGATATTCAAAAAAATAGTGCCAATTTGCCAAAAATCGCCGAAATTTGTCATTTTTCTGTATATTTGCCCATTTATGGTGATCCAGTACACTATAAATCAATCTGAAAATATCTCTATCCGACTCAGTTTGTTTCTAGCTATCGATATAACGCCATATCACAACTCAAAATGTGCCTCTGGACATGGATAGAGCAACAAATATTCGAAAATCACCTCAAATTTGGCCATTTTTTTCAATTAAAAATTATAAAAGCCAAATTATAGCCAACATACTTACGAAAATGTGTCTATATCCAGCCAATTTTAGACGAGGGATCGATTTCTAGTTTCATTTGTTACAGGTTTGTGTGATTTTTGTGTCAAAAAGTAAGATTTTCTGGGACCAAATTGTGCAAATCACGACGATGAGCTTCAGTTTCACGGCTAAATCGACCCATTGAGCAAACAATTTCTGCCTTTGCTACTTTTGAACATCTAGTATGATCCCTCACGAACATTTTAAGTACCTACATGACCAAGTCGAGTGATGTTTTCATATATTTCTAGCCGCATATTCGGTTGATTCGATTTCAACTCTCAGAAAATCGATTTTTGGCCAAAAAATCCTTAAGTATAGGCCTTTTAGGGTGGGTGTCTTTGTGCAAAGTTATTTTTCTTCGAAAATATGGGGAGTCTTACCAGACGAAAACTCTGAAAATTGGCTTTTTGAGGTACCTCCCGAACAAAAGTTACGTTTTTCATGAATTTTGCTATGAAAATATCATTTTTTGTTCGGGAGGTACCCTAGAAATACACTTTTTGGATAGATGTCTTAGCAAAAAGTTATTTTTTTCGAAAAAAATTGGGAATCTACTCAAACAGGAGCTCTTAAGAATGATTTTTGAGGTACCTCTCGAACAAAAAATGATATTTTCATAGCAAAATGCATGAAAAACGTAACTTTTGTTCGGGAGCTACCTCAAAAAGCCAATTTTCAGAGTTTTTGTCTGGTAATACTCCCCATATTTTCGAAGAAAAATAACTTTGAAATCGAGTTGAAATCGAATCAACCGAATATGCGGCTAGAAATATATGAAAACATCACTCGACTTGGTCATGTAGGTAATTAAAATGTTCGTGAGGGATCATACTAGATGTTCAAAAGTAGCAAAGGCAGAAATTGTTTGCTCAATGGGTCGATTTAGCCGTGAAACTGAAGCTCATCGTCGTGATTTGCACAATTTGGTCCCAGAAAATCTTACTTTTTGACACAAAAATCACACAAACCTGTAACAAATGAAACTAGAAATCGATCCCTCGTCTAAAATTGGCTGGATATAGACACATTTTCGTACGTATGTTGGCTATAATTTGGCTTTTAGAATTTTTAATTGAAAAAAATGGCCAAATTTGAGGTGATTTTCGAATATTTGTTGCTCTATCCATGTCCAGAGGCACATTTTGAGTTGTGATATGGCGTTATATCGATAGCTAGGAACAAACTGAGTCGGATAGAGATATTTTCAGATTGATTTATAGTGGACTGGATCACCATAAATGGGCAAATATACAGAAAAATGACAAATTCCGGCGATTTTTGGCAAATTGACACTTTTTTTTTTAATATCCTGAAAAAAATCGCTGTGAATCGATCCTATTCAACGTAGTTTTCTACGAGCTACTAAATTACAACCAAAAAACGGTATGTTTATACATCACATTTAGAGCAAATTGCGATAATATGTCGAAAAATGGTCATTTTTTTAGGTGATTTAAAAAAAAAATCCGGGGTGACACCAGGTACTATATAACAAAAAAGTGCTTTCGATCCCGCACTATTAAATTTTGAATCCTTTTTTTTTTGAAAATTGATCACCCCTAGTGTTCAGCGACCCCAAAAACCTTAAAAGTGTGTCCCATTGGTCGGTAACGGTAACGATTTTTCTATGAAAAAAACAATGTCTCCCATAAGAACTACGTGTAAAATCTTTTTCATTTTAAATTTTTCTTTAGAGTCGTTTGGATCCGAAAATGGTTTGAATTATGCTTTGTTGTGCTCATTTAATCACGAATTTAATGATTTTTTTGTAAGTTTTCGTGTTTGAAAATTCGCGAATAATGGTTCAAATACAGGGAAATCAGTGGTATTTATTTACCTTTACCGACCAATAGGACACATATGTCCCATCGCGCCAAAAGCAATAAAAATGGAAAAAAAAATATTTTTTGGAGAAAATTCGATTATTTTTTTAGATAGTAACGGACATTCTGCACAACATTTCAAATTTTCAGCTTTAGAAGGTGCACAATAACAACACAACATTACTTTCACCATTGCAAAGCATGGAAAATCTGATTCGGATGGCGAATTCTACAAATAGTTGATGCAATCAACCGTTGCCACTTTATGTGAGCATTCGGACGAAAAATTGAAAGCACCGTTGCTTAATAAAATGAAAACGTTACCGCTCAGTCATCAAACTATTAGTCCCCGTATCGTTGATATCGAAGCTGAGATCGAGGCGAATTTAAAACGTGATTTGGAAGAATGTAAAGCATTCTCTGTGGCAATGGACGAAACGACAAATATTTCACAACTTATTTTTTGGGCCACTATATCAAAAATGGTCGAATTGAAGAAAACATTCTGGGCTGGAATTCTAAGTCATTCCACCAAAATCGTTCGGAATTATTTTTTTCGTACATAAGACCATATTGGAGTGAAAGAGAGAGATTCCACTATTTTTCAGCATCCCACCGGAATTATTTTTCACACAATCCACTCTTCCTTGAGTTATCGGAATAATTCCGGTGGGATGCTGAAAAATAGTGGAATCTCTGTCTTTCACTCCAATATGGTCTTATTTACGAAAAAAATAATTCCGAACGATTTTGGTGGAATGACTTAGAATTCCAGCCCTGGCATTGATGCCGCTTATTGAGCAAACTCGAGCTGTAGACTTTTTTGATGCATTACATTTTCACGTATACTTACTGTATTTTCTCTTTAAAAAAAAGTAGCCATTCGCTCGATCTCTTAGCCACTTTTGTGGGCAACTTCAAGAATAGTTTGGACAGCATAAATCAATGAGTAAAAATGAACAAAGAAGTTTATCGAAATAAAATTGAGAAATTTTCATGCAAAAGCGAAAAATATTGGTTTAAATTGGCTATTGGAATGTGATCCGCATGCGTTGTTTTTCAAACCCTAATGAAGATGATGGAGGAATAAAGGTAAACATCTGGTATTTTCGATGCGATCCATTTGGTGTAAAACGTAAAAACATGCATACGACATGTGCCACACGTGCACAGGTGAAATTGAAATTCCTGAACCTGAATGTAAGGCAAAGGTATGGATCATGTCGTTCAATCATTAATATTCATATTTATCGCATGTAAACGACGATCCAACTGGCGTTATTTTTTAACTTTGAATCGACTTTGAAACGGAAATGAAATAAACACCACTCAAAGCTCCCAGAGTGAAAAATATTTGCTTAAATTGGCACACGTGCACAGGTTACAACCAATATTCCACCAATATATCAATTGTTCGACATTTTTTTTCTTAGAAAATATGTGCGATAATATTGTGCGAAATTTAATAAAAATAATAGGCATTATCAAATATTCTAGTTTCAAATTGCGCGATAACACAATTTATTTGAGCTTTGGTCCTAACATCAATAGCTTTAGTTTTTGTTTTTGTATTTTCTCGTCACCTCTGGCATTCGCATCATCGACTTTATAATCAGCTTCGTCCTTTACAGTTTCGGTCCTTCGTATTTCTGCAACAGTCTTGTCCGTTTTTGTTTGTATTTTAACAATTTTCGTTTCAATATCCTCTTTTTGTTGTTCTGGCGTCAGGCAGAATCCGAATCTTTGTAACCTATTCCTCGTTGGTGCACCATTGATGAACTGGTGAAATGAAAGGAAAAAGATATAAGTAAATTGAAAAACTTGAGTAGAAAAAATATGTCTCTCTAGGATTCTCGAAAAAGTGTTGTCAAAAGTGAATTACCTGAACGGCCAACACCAATGCAAAAAGTGCCAAAAATAAAAGTTTCATCTTTTTCGGTTGAAATGCTTGTTTACACCACTCAGAAGCGAATGTTGAACTATACGGTTCCCTCTGGATTTGACGATATTTATAGGGGAAAACGTCCATATATTTGGCATCATACACTCTGTAAAACTGTGTAGGATTAAGTGTCTT
>NW_022601404.1:0-2166 GCF_009176505.1 Sitodiplosis mosellana | reverse complement strand
GTTCAATCGCTGTCATCATCATCGGCGTCCCGGTTCTCTCGGAGATGATCGAACAATCCGCCGAACATTTGTTTGTTTGCTCGACGGGCCTCTTTCGCTTGACGAGCCGCTGCCGTGCGTGTGCCTCGAGTACTGGCTGTAGTTGCCGTTTTACAATCTTGTGCCGCGAGTGACATGGCGCCGTCACCACTTTCGTTTGCCACCGATGCAGCGCTACTGCTCGGATTGACCAAGGTGGGGGGTTTTAACATTGACCATGGATGTGCCAGCTTTTCAGATGCTGCCATGACGGCCTTATCCACGGCTTCTTGCAAATTTTGTGTGGTCACGAGCTGCACCATGGGGCAAGTTTGCGTTTCTTGTTCCTTACACTCGACTCGTTTGGCTAAACGCGTCGGATCGGATTGATTGCTTACAACGAATTTGACGTCTTGGCGCGTCTGATCGTAACTGAGCGTTTTTGCCGACACGTGGTAGAATGCATTCTCCAAACGGTCTTGGAAAAATTGGCCATTCGGGCGAACAGTTAGCACGTCGCGACCGAATGCGAATAATGAGAATGGAACACCACCGGGCATTTTTAGGTCGACTCGGTGTAACACGCCGATACCAAGCAAAACGATGCGTATACCAGCGGCCAAATTGCGGGCGACCTCCGGCACCTGTACACATTCGACTGTGGCGCCGTGAAGGCGGTAATTGTTGTTCACCGAAATGATGCCGTGGTCGACGCTGATGTTTGCCAACCAATGGCGGTGATTCCACAAGCTGAATTGGATTTGATTTTCGCATTT
Organism: Sitodiplosis mosellana; assembly: GCF_009176505.1. Classification (NCBI taxonomy): domain Eukaryota; kingdom Metazoa; phylum Arthropoda; class Insecta; order Diptera; family Cecidomyiidae; genus Sitodiplosis; species Sitodiplosis mosellana. Next base: position 1,372 of record NW_022601404.1, on the reverse strand, counting down.
GAGGCGGATCGAGCCGATGTTTTCAACAGCCAGTTGCAACTGGTGACGATTGTGAGTCCATGGAGTTGCCGTCCGCTCGCTATTGAATAGTGAACGCTCTGGATCCCGGATTTCGAAAGATTCCGCGGTTTGCACGATCAATCGATTGAACTGCGCCGGTACAGCTATTCGAACATATAAAATTAGACTACCTTGTCAACTCATGGAATTTTCACAGCGTATGACTTACATTTGGCCTTGGATTCCATCGCTGTTGTATACCTTATGCCTATGCTACCCGAAATTTTCCTCTTACTAGCCTTAGTCGCTGTAATGCAAATGAAAACTAGAACGTAAATTTTGCTACGATCGTTTTATGAATTTATTCTACCTTCTACGACATAAAAGTTGCTAGTCACACCATGCGGAGACTATGGTTTGACTCATGGCCAACACTACGTGGTTCAATTTCCTATCCTACATTTATACTACAAGCGTTATTTTGCGAGCATACTGCCCATTATTGGCGTCACTTATTTTTACGATTACTTTTTAAACTTTTGAGCATGGTAAATGCCCACCTTTTTTGAGTCGAAATCTCGCAACTTGTACGTATTTGACCCGGTTTTTTCAATGATCTCACTTTTTACAAAACGAGGAGCAAGTTTCTTGCAAAAGTCTTTTGATGCGTCGGACAATTGGGTATTTTCTCGGTACACGACGTCACCAACACTATACTTGATTTCACGAGTTCGCAAATTATAACGTTGCTGATACTTAGCGCGGGACTCATTGAGTCGAGCCTGAATTCTTTCACGCAATTTGCACAATTTGGTATTGTCCAGCTTATCTTGGTCATTGGCATCGATGGTGTCACGGTACTCTCGCCCGTGTTGAGGCATGTACTGACCGTAATTAATGAAATTTGGAGATTCTCCCGTGCTTGAGTGGCACGACTGATTTATGGCATTAGCTATAGCAGGTAAATGAGCGTCCCAATTTTTGTGGTCGGTGTCATTTTGGATGTAGGCACGAATGGCATTTCCGATAGTTTTATTCACGCACTCGGTAGGATTTCCGGCCGCGAAATATAGAGCTGTATACCACGATTTGACACCCCGTGAGGCGAGCATATCAACATAAGTTTTGGCCTTGTATTGCACTCCGTTATCAGACAGAATGATTTCGGGGCACGCATACTTGAGAATTACGTCGTTTTCAATGAATTGAGTGACCGCTTCTGCCGTGGCTGAGCGTACGGGTTTCATGATAGTAAATTTCGAGAAAACGTCAATAGCCACCAAGAGGAAACGATTGCCCCTTTTGCTGGCCACGTAAGGGCCACAGATGTCTGTTGCAACAATTCGCCATGGTCGTCGTGCCTCAACAAATT